>NW_013673932.1:16258-30071 GCF_000517525.1 Limulus polyphemus
TATGTTTGGTTGGATGCGGATTCGAACCCGCGACCCTCAGATTGTGAGTCGAGCGCCTTATCCACCTGGCCATGCCGGGCCCGGGGTTGAATGTATTGAAACAACAATTAGATGATCTTATTGATAAAACTGTCAAATTAATGTCTTTCATTCTACCAACCACCTTATAAACTGTTTTATATTAACAAAAGATTACTACGTTATTTATAAATGGCTTATTACGTCTTAAGGATAAAACAACGTTACTTGTATATGTTACTTATAGTGCCTTAAGGTAAATTACTACGTTATTTATAAATGGATTATTACGTCTTAAGGATAAAACAACGTTACTTGTATATGTTACTTATAGTGCCTTAAGGTAAATTACTACATTATTTATAAATGGCTTATTACGTCTTAAGGATAAAACAACGTTACTTGTATATATTACTTATAGTGCCTTAAGGTAAATTACTACGTTATTTATAAATGGATTATTACGTCTTAAGGATAAAATACAACGTTACTTGTATATGTTACTTATAGTGCCTTAAGGTCAATTACTACGTCATTTAAAATTGGATTATTACGTCTTAAGGATAAAACAACGTTACTTGTATATATTACTTATAGTGCCTTAAGGTAAATTACTATGTTATTTAAAAGTGGATTATTACGTCTTAAGGATAAAACAACGTTACTTGTATATATTACTTATAGTGTCTTAAGGTCAATTACTACGTTATTTATAAATGAATTATTACGTCTTAAGGATAAAACATGACGTTACTTGTATATATTACTTATAGTGTCTTAAGGTCAATTACTACGTCATTTAAAATTGGATTATTACGTCTTAAGGATAAAACACAACGTTACTTGTAAATTTTGCTTATCGTGTCTTAAAGGTAAATTACTACGTTATATTGTTTTATCATAAACATAACGTCGGTTGTAGTACCTTAATGATAAACTCTTCATATCTGCTATCTAGTGAAACCACAGAGATACAAACAGATCACTGCTAAAACAACTGTTTAACCCACCACAACTTGTGACTAAACTTCCCTTATTAGTGCCTAGCATGGTTTTTTATAGGCTTAATTATCTGTCGTAAAATTTAGTATTAATTT
Organism: Limulus polyphemus; assembly: GCF_000517525.1. NCBI lineage: Eukaryota > Metazoa > Arthropoda > Merostomata > Xiphosura > Limulidae > Limulus > Limulus polyphemus. Next base: position 17,374 of record NW_013673932.1, read on the forward strand.
CATAGATTGTTTATTTACCTTTTTGTGTCATTTATTCCAGTCCATTTCAGAGTTAATCTGTTTTAGAGAATCAATGTAATGAGCAAAGCTGAATCAAAGAGTTGATCAAAGTCAATCTAAATGACATGCACTAACGTTCTGTTAAATATATCTGGAAATTAGTGGGTTATCTTCAAGGTCAATCTAAAGGTCATGCACTAACGTTCTGTTAAATATATCTGGAAATTAGTGGGCTGTCTTCAAGGTCATGCACTAACGTCCTGTTAAACATATCTGGTAGTTAGTGTCCTGTCTTCAAGGTCAATCTAAAGGTCATGCACTAACGTTCTGTTAAATATATCTGGAAGTTAGTGTCCGGTCTTTAAGGTCAATCTAAAGGTCATGCACTAACGTTCTGTTAAATATATCTGGAAGTTAGTGTCCTGTCTTCAAGGTCAATCTAAAGGTCATGCACTAACGTCCTGTTAAACATATCTAGAAGTTAGTGTCCTGTCTTCAAGGTCAATCTAAAGGTCATGCACTAACGTTCTGTTAAATATATCTAGAAGTTAGTGTCCTGTCTTCAAGGTCAATCTAAAGGTCATGCACTAACGTCCTGTTAAACATATCTAGAAGTTAGTGTCCTGTTTTTTCTGTATATGATATTGAGTAAAATATCCAGACTTTATTTGATATATCGAACCACTATTACTTGATGAACACGCAGTTGATCATTTACTCTTCATGTCGTAAGATGTCGTCCTTTTATATGTTCGATAATTGATTACTTTATTGTAACCAAATATTTTTTTTACCAGAATTATAGGGTTTTAGAAGTTGCACGTAGAATAAAATTTTATAAAGTGTATTCGTAACCAGACCTAGGTTGCCTAACTAGGGAAAAACTTGAAGTTAATAACAGTATATCGTTTTTTTCGCAACAATTAGCATGAAAAATGGATAATGTAAAACTAAGACGTCAGTGACGATAACCTAATTATCGTCTCTTTATCTACTAATAGTGTCAAAACATACGATATAGAAACAAACATCCAGACACGATAACCAAATACTGTCCCTTCGCCTACAATTGGCAATAAATATTTATCTAAATGTAAAAATCCAAACACAGTTTACCTAAGGTGACCAAAAATAAAACTAGTCACAATACCTCAGCTATTTTCTAAGAGATATCAACCTAGGTTTGGTTAAGTAGCATTGTTGTGACACAGTATCCTGACTATTTTCTAGATATATCATTGGTTCGGTAGCATTGTTGTGACACAGTATCCTGACTATTTTCTAGAGATATCATTGGTTCGGTAGCATTGTTGTGACGTCCCAACGAATAAAAAAATTTCTACTTCCAAACATTAACTTGAAAATGTGCATAAAAACTGAATGTAGATAGATATATAACACCCCTGGCGGTTTATTGCAATAACTAACCAGACGTTCCAGTTCAAGCTGTATACTATCACTAATTCCACGGCCATCTTGTTCATGTCTTTTTTAGTTTACCGCTTCCGTCGTGATAAGTAAACTCTTATATTTAAAGCAGAACGGATTCTAAAATGATGTAATATTATTAGTAAAGACTGCGTAAGTTCTGTAAAGATCACGTGCATATAACAGTAGTCCTCTGTGTTTTAATGTCGATATTTACCACATAGTTCTCTAATTAGACAGAAACACTGGCCACCGACAACCAGACATCAGAGGCGGTAAGCTGAAGGAAGTCATCAAGTTGACGTAGTCCATATCTGCACGGGACGTCAGGGGCACTCTCGCCTTCTGGACTATTTCTGTAAAATATGAGACCAGTTCAGGCTAGTTACTCAATGTACCAGAAATCCCTAAAGAATTAATATGTTAACTTCAAGTAAAATAAGCTTAGGCCCTTTTTTTTTGTTTTTTTTTGCATTTGTTATGGGCGTGACAATAATCTGTATACATTTCACAATCTCCCTTGTTGAATTTTCCTACAGCTGCATTTTTTTTCACTTTTCTTTTTGTGACTCCACCTATAACTATATATTTGTAGCGACATCTTTGTTCACTTTTATATTAATTTACCTATAGCAGTACTTTTGTTCATATTTATATTAATCTGCCTATAGCAGTATTTTTGTTCATATTTATATTAATCTGCCTATAGCAGTATTTTTGTTCATATTTTTATGAATCTGTTTGTAGCAGTATTTTTGTTCATATTTTTATGAATCTGTTTGTAGCAGTATTTTTGTTAATATTTTTATGAATCTGCCTGTAGCAGTATTTTTGTTCATATTTTTATGAATCTGTTTGTAGCAGTATTTTTGTTCATATTTTTATGAATCTGTTTGTAGCAGTATTTTTGTTCATATTTATATCAATCTGCCTGTGGCAGTACTTTTGTTCATATTTTTTATGAATCTGCCTGTAGCAGTATTTTTGTTCATATTTTTATGAATCTGCCTGTAACAGTATTTTTGTTCATATTTTTATGAATCTGTTTGTAGCAGCATCACTCAAACTTTAGATAGATACACTTCCATCCGTATACTTTTCCAGAAAGTATTAATAATCAGATCTAGATCACGTATACTGACTGACAATGTACTTAACCCTGAAATCAATAGGTAGATTTTACAACTCGTTCTTTCCATCTCGGTCCAGTGAACCCAGTACTTAATTAATACAATACATCAACACAAAGAAAAGCAAATGTAAGCGGACTTATTAATTTACTTATAATAATATTTACTCCACCATTACTTCTAGATCTCCTTGTAAAATTTACTTAAACTCTAGAAACTGTTGCTTTTCTCACAGTTATCGTTAAGATAACAATTACTGTTCTAGACATGACAAGTTCTCGTAGTTCCTGTCGTGTTGTATCTGAAGTCAGATTTCTTGTAGTTTATGTCCTGGATATAACAGAAGTGAGATCTCTCAGTTCCTGTCTTTGTATAACTGTAGTCAAGTTTCTTGTAGTTCCTGCTGTTGTATAACTGAAGTAGTCAGAATTCTCACAGTTCCCGGTGGAGTATAAATAACGTCAGAGTTTTCTCAGTTCCTGTCTTTGTATAACTGTAGTCAAGTTTCTTGTAGTTCCTGCTGTTGTATAACTGAAGTAGTCAGAATTCTCACAGTTCCCGGTGGAGTATAAGTAAAGTCAGAGTTCTTGCAGTTCCTGTCTTTGTATAACTGTAGTCAAGTTTATTGTAGTTCCTGCTGTTGTATAACTGAAGTAATCAGAATTCTCACAGTTCCCGGTGAAGTATAAATAAAGTCAGAGTTCTTGCAGTTCCCGTCATGGTATAACTGAAGTCTAAAGTTCTTATAGATTCTACCAACTTTTGGGTCCAGAAACAAATTCTAAAGCTTCTTGAAAAGTACCACGTCAGACTGTGAACATTTTCCATCACTGTTTGTTTAAGTAACAAATGTTCTTGGTCCACACATAAATCGTTTTTCCATCACTGTTTGTTTAAGTAACAAATGTTCTTGGTCCACACATAAATCGTTTTTCCATCACTGTTTGTTTAAGTAACAAATGCTCTTGGTCCATACATAAATCGTTTTTCCATCACTGTTTGTTTAAGTAACAAATGTTCTTGGTCCATACATAAATCGTTTTTCCATCACTGTTTGTTTAAGTAACAAATGTTCCTGGTCTATACATAAATCGTTTTTCCATCACTGTTTGTTTAAGTAACAAATGTTCTTGGTCCACACATAAATCGTTTTTGTAATTGATCCTTTGTTTCGAATACTTCTCTCGTGATTTGTAATTCTAGAAGTTTCAGATCTCTGGGGAAGCTTGGAACTAAGTGTTTATAGGATACGTATTATGGTTTTAAAGTCTTAAGATCTTAGAGACTCTTTAAGTCGTAAAGAAACTTATAAATAACTCAGCTCTTTGGAAAGAGTAATTTCACAATAGAAACACTTATTATAAGGAATAACTTGAAATTGTATTCTAGCGCCCTCTAGTGAACCTTGTATAGTTACAATCTTAATTTCACATAATGGATATCATAACGTGTTTTTTGTGTTAGTTTGTTGTTTCATAAAACACCATGCAACGAAAAACATATTACACAAAACAACTTACCCTAAACACCATGCAACGAAAACATCTTATACAAAAAACAACTTTCCCTAAACACCATGCAACGAAAACATCTTATACGAAAAACAACTTTACCTAAAAACCGTGCAACGAAAACATCTTATACAAAAAACAACTTCCCTAAAAACCATGCAACGAAAACAGCTTATACAAAAAACAACTTACCATAAAAACCATGCAACGAAAAACATATTACACAAAACAACTTACCCTAAACACCATGCAACGAAAACATCTTATAGAAAAACAACTTTCCCTAAACACCATGCAACGAAAACATCTTATACAAAAAACAACTTCCCTAAAAACCATACAACGAAAACATCTTAGACAAAAAACAATTTACCATAAAAAACCATGCAATGAGAACATCTTATACAAGAAACAACTTTACCTAAAGCCCGTGCAACGAAAACATCTTATACAAAAAACAACTTACCATAAAAACCGTGCAACGCAAGCATCTTATACAAAAACAACTTACCATAAAAAACCGTACAACAAAAACATCTTATACAAAAACAACTTACCATAAAAAACCGTACAACGAAAACATCTTATACAAAAAACAACTTACCATAAAAACCGTGCAACGAAAACATCTTATACAAAAAACAACTTACCATAAAAAACATGCAACGAAAACATCTTATACAAAAAACAACTTACCATAAAAACCGTGCAACGAAAACATCTTATACAAAAACAACTTTACCTAAAAACCATGCAACGAAAACATCTTATACAAAAAACAACTTTACCTAAAGACCGTGCAACGAAAACATCTTATACAAAAAACAACTTACCATAAAAACCGTGCAACGAAAACATCTTATACAAAAACAACTTACCATAAAAACCATAGAGAGGAAATTCACCAATAGTGACATCCGTTTCTGCCACACATGTGTCATACAACAAACCTATGTCGAAAGTTGTGATCTGCTTATTTAAACATTTCAATGTTCTGGATTACATCATTGTTCTATGTTGTATGTGGACTGGTGGATTACATCATTGTTCTATGTTGCATATGGACTGGTGGATTACATCATTATTATATGTTGTATGTGGACTGGGGGATTACATCATTATTCTATGTTATATGCGGATTGGTGGATTACATCATTCTTCAATGTTGTATGTGTACTGGGGGGATTTCATCATTGTTCTATGTTGTATGTGGACTAGGGAATTACATCATTATTCTATGTTGTATGTGGACTGGGATGGAAAGGGTAAGATCTCTGAAATTATTTTTTCTTGAAAAAGAGGAGTTAGATGAGATCTGATTGAGGTGTTTAATAAGAAAAGTTAGAGAAGATCTGATTGAGGTGTTTAATAAGAGAAGCTAGAGGAGATATGATTGAGGTGTTTAATAAGAGGAGCTAGAGGAGATATGATTGAGGTGTTTAATAAGAGGAGTAAGAGGAGATCTGATTGAGATGTTTTATAGGAGGAGCTAGAGGAGATCTGATTGAGGTGTTTAATAAGAGGAGTTAGAGGAGATCTGATTGAGGTGTTTAATAAGAGGAGTTAGGGGAGATTTGATTGAGGTTTTTAATAAGAGGAGTGAGAGGAGATCTAATTGAGGTGTTTGATAAGAGGAGGTAGAGGAGATCTGTTTGAGGTTTTGATAAGAGGAGTTAGTGGAGATCTCATTGAGGTTTTTAATAAGAGGAGTTAGAGAAGATCTGATTGAGGTGTTTAATAAGAGGAGTTAGAGGAGATCTGATTGAGGTGTTTAATAAGAGGAGTTAGAGGAGATCTAATTGAGGTGTTTAATAAGAGAAGCTAGAGGAGATCTGATTGAGGTGTTTAATAAGAGAAGCTAGAGGATATATGATTGAGGTTTTTAAGAAGAGGAGTTAGAGGAGATCTGATTGAGGTGTTTAATAAGAGGAGTGAGAGGAGATCTAATTGAGGTGTTTGATAAGAGGAGTTAGAGAAGATCTGATTGAGGTTTTTAATAAGAGGAGTTAGAGGAGATTTGATTGAGGTGTTTAATAAGACTGTTTATGTAATTAATAGTGTTGATGTATAATTTGTTTCGTGTTTAATTCTAAGAATGGTATAACTAGAATTTGTAAATATAAAGTTTGGTAGGGTAGTAGTAACTTTCACCTAAAACAGTTCTATTCTTCTAACAGAGTGGTTGGCTTTTGGAATAAGTTGCTTTCAGATATAGTAGGTATAATTAATTTAAAGGAGTTTAAGGGAAGCCTCGGTAAATATTAGAATGATAAGAACTGGCTTTGAGATCACATACTTTAGTTTAGTGGATGGAACAGTTTAGATGGACCAAAAGGTCCCTTTTTGTCCTTTTAGAGAGAGAAATTCAAATACCTACATATAAAACTAGTTATTATTTCTATTGAGCTACCACAAATAACAAATCACGTGTGTAGTTAAGATAATTAGAAAAATGCGGGCTTTAATATAGAATACACATCTTAAGTAGCTACTAGCATCGTTTCTGTGATCTATAATGAGGGTTAAGATAAGATAAGAAACGTTGATTTTGTTCAATAATAGATAAAGACAATGAAGAAAATAAGAGTGGTGACAAAATATTGAAAAAGTAAGATAGCCGGTTTTCAGACATCCTCACTTGGTGCTCTGAAGGAAACGACAAAACACTGAAGAAAAAATGTAGTACCATTGCTTAAAATTGCCGGTTTTTTTTTGGGGGGGGTGAGAATCCGAGTGAGTAAAGGAAACATATTATCCTTAATAAACGATACAAGAATAAGGGAGTCGAACTGTTGGTTTAAAATTGGTAATTTAAGACAAAGATGAAGTTGAGGGCGCTGGCCACACAGGTGACACTCGGACCACCCAGTTACCAGTCTACCCTTACCACGTAACCGCTTGGTGTCGCCACTAGTGAAATCAACCACAGCTGATTGATGGTTGTCACATCCCATTCTAAAAACAGTGACTATAGCGTTAACTGGACAGAGGCCTCCAAGTTTCTGTTGTCCGTGACAAGATGACAGTCGAGGCTCCTCGTTGGATAAACTTCTCCTTTTCAAAAATCATCAGCTTAAGCAGCGGAAAGTTGACACCTTGAAGCGTGCAGGTCAACCACCCATCCTCTGACGTCGGGCCCTCGCAATATCAGACGATTAGGTTTAAGTATTTGTTCACGCACAAAGGCTCATGTGACTTGATGTGTGAGGACCTCTTTGGAAATCTTCAGAATTTTTGGATATTTGATATATCCTTAGCGCGTAACAGTGGTTCTGAAAAAGAAACTCAGTTTTAGACAATGTCCGAAGAAAATGTTATATAGGACATTTACAATTACGTCGGACAATATCCTTCTGCTAACTTTCAATAATACCGTCTTAAACTCTTTTCTCTTAAAGTTTTAAAGCAAAAACCATTAAAAGCAGATAGAGTCAGACAAGTTTTTCCCAAGATGGCACTTGTACCTATGTGTGTATGCAAATAAATTCTTCGGAAAACTTTGAAGTTATTGTAGCGCAAAGATTTACTCAGCAACGCACGTTCGACGAACAAGAGAAAGTGTAAGATGTTCAAACAACTTGATAATTTTTGTTCTGTAGTTTCTATGTTACCATCTATACGTCGTCATGCCGAAAAGCGAATTCATTCAAAAGCTTAAGTTAATTTACTCTGACGTTTCAGTAAATTGAAAAAAAAAAACATTCGACCTCACGTCAGTCGGAATTTTGAATACAAATAAATAAAACTTCAAACCCAGGTTGTTAGTTTACAATCACATTTTCATCACGGTTTCAGTTCAGTGTATACTATCAATCACAAGACTCAGTCCAACTAGAAAAAATACCAGTATTTCTATTAAAACCCACAAGAATTGAAACCACTGTCGAAAAAATAGTTTTTATCTTAGTGCTATATTTATTACGAAACAGTATATAATAGGTAGGCAAACAACGATTTATATACTGTTTCGTAATAATAGGTAGGCAAACAACGATTCATATACTGTTTCGTAATAATAGGTAGGCAAACAACGATTCATATACTGTTTCGTAATAATAGGTAGACAAACAACGATTCATATACTGTTTCGTAATAATAGGTAGACAAACAAGGATTCATATACTGTTTCGTAATAATAGGTAGACAAACAACGATTCATATACTGTTTCGTAATAATAGGTAGGCAAACAACGATTTATAAAGATAAATAAGTAACAATTTGCAACTGATTCATCGGGTGGAAAACGAAATTTTATAATAAATATTAAAAACTTGTAATACCAAAAAACATCTTTAATAAGGATGTTTCTGAATTTCCTTAAATTCCATTATCAACGTTATTATCTCAAAAAAAAAAGTTAGTTCGTAATATTCGAGCTACCAAAACCAACATTAACATTGAGTGAGTTTTAATATTCAATCGGTAGTTTAAAAAAGAACAGATTTAAACGTTAACAATGAAATGGAATTTATGATAAAACATGCGTCACACACACACGGTTAATAAAAAATATTGTTAAGAGAAAACATTATAGAGAAAGGCTTACCAAATGCCTAATATAGTATTTACCGGTACATGTTTGGTATGTTATTTACCGATAAAACTTACCACTTACGAGTAATTGGTCTTTTTTTTTTCGTAAGTACCAAAGAATAACACTTGAGTAAGGAGTCATATTGTGCTGATATTATAATAGGTACGGAAACAACGATTTATAAGCATGAAGAAGACAAACCAATGTAGTTTGTTCCATTGTTCAATCGGATACAAGAGTCCGGTGGATTAATCAGTTAAAAGAGAATACCCCCCCCCCCATACTTTTAGAAAACTTAAAAATTCTCGACCCCGGAACCACAGATTACGAAAGTTTCTCTATTTTCAATGATCCCCTAACATTAAATAATAACACCAACTCCTCCCTGTTGTCATTAATGTAATCAATTCTGGATTCACAGTGTTTTTTATTTGATACTAGCTGGAGTACCCGTCCCCTGGACGAAAGTTATGTAAATTCATGATTAATGAAAGGTTATCTTAGGATATGAAAGTTGCTTCCCTTATATGTCATTGTAAAAAAAAAAAAAACGCAAAATTGCAAAACATAAAATGTGAAACCGCAAATTTATATATATCTCTGCATGGACCCAAGAAACCATCTTGCCAAATTTGGTGAAGAACCATCAACAGGAGATGAGGAGGTAGTGGTAAAAAACGCCCATAAAAACCGCAAAACTTAAAATGTGCATGTACCTAACGAACCTTCATACCAATTTTGGTGAAGATCCATCCACACCCTGCGAAGTACTAACATGGACATACAACGGACATCATATTTACATAAATTACAATCATGCTTCGACAGCTTGTAAACAGCGTTCACACCACCACAACAACAAAAAAGAACCAGAAATGTTGAAATCCAACGTTATTAACGTAGTTATTTCACTCATTGTTGCATTCTTCTTAAATATGTGACACGTTATTAACGTAGTTATTTCACTCATTGTTGCATTCTTCTTAAATATGTGACACGTTATTAACGTAGTTATTTCACTCATTGCTGCATTCTTCTTAAATATGTGACACGTTATTAACGTAGTTATTTCACTCATTGTTCCATTTTTCTTAAATATGTGACACGTGGGCAAAGATTTAGTATGAAATATTTTCTGGAATTTTGTCAGTTTTACAAAATAAATCGTTTTAGTAAGGCAACATTTAAATTGACTTTTTGTTTTGTAAAAAGATGTCTCTTGTACTACAAATATGAATAGTCTAATGCGATAATACCAGAGCAGCTAAGAGATTTAGTTTCGTATTTGTATAAAGTAGTAGTTTTTTTCCTGTTCAGTGAATATTCTAAGACGTCTGCTACCAAAGCGGTTATTATATTAGAATTATTGCATAATTAATATTATTTTACAAACTGTTAAATAAATTGTTGTTTTTCAACTATCACACAGTGGAGTTTGTACTGGAAAACGTTAAATAAACTTGCCCTTTATTTTTCTTGATTCGAGAAAAAAAAAGATACATCAGAAGTATTGATTTTAGGTTTTGTTACAAAATATTCCAAATTTGTTTAAAAGAAATCCTTATTTTTTTTTGTACGAGTTCTATAATAAATAACGATTAACTGTATGTTGTAGCAATGATTGAAAACTAATATTTTTACAATTAAAAAAAATAAGATTTAATTAAACAGCATGCCCCTCAGTGGCACAGCGGTATGTCTGCAGACTTACAACGCTAGAAACCGGGTTTCGATACCAGTGGCGGGCAGAGCACAGATAGCCCATTGTGTAGCTTTGTGCATAAATTCAAATTAAACAGCATATTAAACGTTTATCATTTCGAAAACGTTTTAAGTTAATTAATCCCTTAAAAAATAAATCTTTTTAAATGTTAAAAGCTAAATTATACATTTTTGGATTGTGCTCCGAATTAGGAGCCTGTTAAACGAGAACATAATTATATACTTTTGTGTTTTGTGTGTGTGTAAAAATAAACGGCTAAAAATAAATCGAAAACTCAAGAAATTCGAGGCCACAGATTTATAATTGTACAACTATTATTAATTGTCAGATATTTGCACTAATGATTACACGACTCTAAGTTCGTAAAGTAATCGGTAATAGTTGTTTCTTCACTAACTGACTAATCCACTGAATACGAACGACGTTACTACAACAGACAGTAAAATAAACTTATTGTTTTGTTCAAGATCAGTAGTATATATATTTGTGATAACCAGTTGAGGGCTGCCGTTAGGGAAGTAAAAATTATATAAAGGACGATGTTAGATAATGTTCCCCTTTTTCCTTTATTTTGTTATTAAATCCCTAATGACCACTTTATATTCTAATTGCATACGCTGTATTTTGGAAAACAATAACTGACTCATTTAACCAATTAAGTACTTATGTCTTTAAATGCAAAAGTCTATAAAAAAAAGTGGAAACGGGCCCTATTTCTGTGTATTTTTACCCCCCCCCTTTTTCGCGAAAAAAATCCTAAAACAAAATAGACCAGGTACATCGTCGTCTTATAGCTTCCGGTTACCATACCAAAACTTATGACGTTATCTCATAGCTTCCGGTTACCATACCAAAACTTATGACGTCATCTCATAGCTTCCGGTTACCATACCAAAACGTATGACGTCATCTCATAGCTTCCGGTTACCATACCAAAACATATGACGTCGTCTCATAGCTTCCAGTTACCATACTAAAACTTATGACGTCGTCTCATAGCTTCCGGTTACCATACCAAAACTTATGACGTTGTCTCATAGCTTCCAGTTACCATACGAAAACTTATTATGATTGATCCAGCCAACTCTGGGGAACGGATGCTAACTCACACTTAATTATCATCTTTATAGTAAAATATGAACACATAAATCATTAAGAACTGTATCACAGCAGAAATATCTTTATTTCCTGCATTTAAAAGCATAATCATGAAGAAGACTGTATGTAATCTTCACTCTACATATATATACAGCACTGTACACAATGTTACATTCACATGTAAAAAGCCAAAGTAATATATATATATATACATATATTTACAAGATGTACATAAATGGCCTCCAGTTTTTTTATTCAACACGATTTAAACGTAGTTCAATGAAATTAACTCACTAAATACTAGTATAGTCATTGGGTAGAATTTACTACTGATTATAGAAGTATACGGCACAAAGTGTATGGTATATATATATCTAATTTAAAGACCTAAACACCATGCTCGTTTACACCTTTGGTAATCGCATGTGGTGTGTAAAATAAAATCCATATTTTATTGCACTCCTCTACCTGAATGGTAAACGAGTTTGTCAAACAGCCGGCCATATTCAAGATGAAAATTTATATACAGATATCTCTCTCCATTATTCCCTAAGTCTGAGAAACTTTGGAGCCACTATCTGTGGGAAGGAGAGGTTTCCTTATCTCATCTTCAATAGTGAGTACTTCGTTACGATAGAGGTCGCTATATGCGGTAAGGGAAGGGTTAAATAATCTTCCACAGTGAGGACATCGACTTACACTTTACCAACGGATGGTATAATATACACAAAAAAAACATTTTAAATTAAGTACAGACTCCTATATTACTGAAAACTCCCATTCTGTTTACGTTTCAAACAGACGAAGTCTGCTCTAACTGGAATTAAACATATTATATTTACGTTTCAAACAGACGAAGTCTGCTCTAACTGGAATTAAACATATTCTATTTACGTTTCAAACAGACGAAGTCTGCTCTAACTGGAATTAAACATATTCTATTTACGTTTCAAACAGACGAAGTCTGCTGTAACTGGAATTAAACATCAATTATTATGCACATAAAAACTTGATCCAAATTATAAACGGTGTCTCTGATTGGTTTATAACAACAACAAACGGTTTGGAACCCAATTTTGTTTATATCATATTAATAGAATCAAGATGACATTCAGTTTTAAAACATCATTGGGGTCCACATAAACTGCTTAACCCGTCATTTTAAATGTACATAAACTGCTTAACCTTTCATTTTAACGTCATACATAAACTGCATAACCTTCATTTTAAACGTCATACATGAACTGCTTAACCCTTCATTTTAAATGTACAT
>NW_013673933.1:0-7034 GCF_000517525.1 Limulus polyphemus
TTGGGACTTTCACAATGGGGTTTGGTGTGCATCCCTCAGCACCAACCACTACTGGTTTCCCGAAGCTGACTTATTGGTAGTATTCTTTTTACACTTGCTCCTCATATGTCCTTGCACTCCATGGTTCCAAAAACATTTCTTGGTAGCAGCTTTACGTGCCATAGCATCTTTCCTGGGTTGAAGTTGCCGGCATTTAGCTCTCCTGTGCTCCGGTTTGTTATAGTGCCAGCAACGTCCCTTATACTTCTCTGAGAGCTGCCCTTTTCTGGCTTTGAATCCTGATGACTGTACCAACCTTGGTACTTCTGTGCTGGACTTAACAAAGGATTCGAATTCAAGAGCTCTGGCCATTGCATCCTGCATAGTCGAGGGGTGTGCTTGCTTCACTTGTATCTTCAGTTGTGGACTGCCCAAGGCATCTACAAACTGATCTTTCAGCAACAGCTTGAGGAGATCGGGTGGTGCAGTTGGGTAGGCCTTGTGTGCCATACTTTCCAAGTCCTGTGCCAGCTCTTGCAGACTCTCCCCTTTAGCATGGACTCTAGTTCTAAACCTAGCCTTGTATACTACAGACTCATTTTGAGTTCTATACGTGAGCTATAGAGCAGCTATCAGTGCTCTATAATTGTGCCTGTCGTCTGCTGACAACTGTCCAAGTATATCCATTAGTTGTCCCTTCAAGCTCGTTGTCAGATACACTTCTTTTTGCTCCTCTGCCCAGCCATTCATTTCTGCCAGGAGCTCAAATTGTGCTCTATATGCTTCCCATGGTGCCTTCCTATGGAATTCCTGTGGCTTCCTTCGTACCACATCACCCCAATTGCTGACACTCGAGTCTGGAATGTGACTTCTGGCAGGACTGAAGATGTCTACATTAGGGTTTAGCTGCGGGGTCTGGAAGGGGCTTCCTGTTGTCTGGGGCTGATTAGGTCCATGGCTAATATATCCTCCTTGTGTAAAAGACAGTAAATCATCCTTTAATGTATTTAATTCAGTTTGAAATATATTAATATTTTCCATTTGTACTTCTTGTTTCCTTTCTTGTTCCAGTTGCCACTGGTGCTGGTTTTCTTGCCAATGTTGTAGTCTCTCTTCTCTTTCATTTTCTTTCTCCTCCAACCACTGCTGTAGTTTCTCTTCTTGTTTATTTTCTTTCTCCTCCAACAGCTGTTGTAGTCTCTCTTCTTGTTTATTTTCTTTCTTCTCCAACCACTGCTGAAATCTCTATTGTTTCTTTTATTTCTCCTCCAACAACTGTTGTAATTTCTCTTCTTCTTTTTTTTTTCTTCAAACAACTGCTGTAATCTCTCTTCTTGTTTATTTTGCTGTTCGAACTGTCACTGTTGCAGGTTTTCTTGCCACTACTGTTGTCTCTTTTTTGTTTATCTTCTCGTTCTTCTTGTTTCTTTTGCTGTTCTTGTATTGCTGCCATCAAATCTGCTAAACTGTAGTTTGAATTGCCAGTTCTTGTTTCCATCTTTTTTCCGTCCCACTCTAACATCAGTTTGTTGCATATCTACTTGTTTGTTAATTTCTGGTAGAAATTCTTTCCGAGATTCCTCGATAATTCATGATCCTTCGAGAAACTTCAGTGCGCATGCTCCCAACGTCGAATGACTTCCGTTATCGTACCAATATTGTATGAAAATGTTGGAATTTTATGGCAAAAAAGGAGGAGATGGAAATACGATACAAATCCTCATGACATGTAGAATGTACAGCCAAGAAATGCAATTCAGACATGTACAATGAAACTGATTCTCTTGTTGATGAAGATTTAAGCAATTATGGAGATCATGATGATGATGATGATTGTGATTCTAGTGTGTCTAGTAGAACAAGTGGTGATGATTTTGATTATGTCATGTCTAGTAGGTCATGTGATGATGATTCTGATTCTACCATATCTAATTGCTCAAGTGATGACAATCCTGTTTCTACCATGTCTAGTAGATCGAGTGATGATGATCATTCTATCATGTCTAACAGATGAAGTGATGATGATTCTTATTCTAGTATGTCTAGTAGATCAAGGAATGATAATTCTTATTCTAGCTTGTCTAGTACATCAAGGGATGGTGATTCTGATTATATCGTGTCTTGTAGGTGAAGTGATGATGATTCTGATTCTATGATGTGTAAAAGATCAAGTGATGATTCTGATTCTAGCATATCTAGTAGATCAAGTGATGATGATTCTGATTGTATGATGTCTATTATGTAAAGTCATATTGATTCTGATTCCATCATGACTAGAAGGTCAAGTGATGATGATTCTTTTTCAAGCATATCTTGTAGATCAAGTTATGATGATTCTTATTTTAGCGTGTTTAGTATATCAATGGATTCTGATTCTAGGATGTTTAGTTGATCACGTGATGATGATTCTGATTCTAGCATATTTAGTGGATCAAGTGATGATGATTCTGAGTCCAGTATATCTAGTGGATGAAATGTTGATGATTCAGATTATATAGTATTGTTGCGTCAGCGAGTCACATGACTAGTGTGACGCCACGTTTCTAGAACTATCCCGTACTTTGGCGAATGCTCTAGTATTTACTAGACATAGTGTAGTCTGGTATATAAAAGAGGGTGACAACGTGACGCAAGTATGTAATGTGTGTGTAGATAGTGAGTAATTGAACTGCAGTCACAGGGTATTGTTGAAGTTAACGTTCGTTCGTTATAGTGTTTGTTTTAGCGCGAATATTGAAATTAAGTGTGTCGTAAAGCTATATTCGGAAAGAATAAACCAATTTTATTAAGTAAAGTAAAATCAATTAACAAACGGAGACGTAACAGTATTAAAGTTTTTTCGAGCATTAAAATTAAGTAATTCATTTCAAAATGAAAATTATTCCAACTTGGCTTTTTAATACGAGTATATACTCTATGTTGTTTTTTTTTTTTACCCTTTCAGTAAATATCTTAAAATCATATTCTTTTCTGTATTTCCCCTTTAGGAGTCAGTGAGACGTGCAAACACATTATTAAACTATTGCTTTCTCTAAAAGCCAATGGAGACCTGTAGGCAATTAGACAATTGTCTCATTTTCATACAGGAAAAATGACGGTACATAGCAAACCGAGTTATTCATGTTGGCGAATCAGATAATAGCTGTATGCGGTCACGCCTTTTGTCAGCACGCGACCCTTTAGCTGTTCGAGGTACTGAGAGCAAAATGTGGGTTTTTTATGTGTGCTAAATGGACTGAGGTTCATTATCTAAGGCAGTGTTCATCTGCATGAGCACAGTTTTCGAGTGTGTTTTCAAATCATAATTTATTAAGCAGAAGCTTGTCAGTGTCTGATGAGTTCAAGTGTTCCTTTCAACTTTTGTTTTTGCGTGAGCTATAGAACTTTCGTGCAGTGTTTGGCATTTACCTTAAGCAAACCTAATGTATTTTTCTTTGTTCCCATGTTTTCAAGGGAACTGAAATAGTGCATCCAAAGTAAAGTAAGTGAGTAAAATACAAGTGTAACTTGGATTTCACCATTTAATGTACATTGCTTTGCTTTACTTTAACTTCAGGGTTATCTTTAGAGGGTTGCATTTCACTTTGTTTTAAACTTAAATTTCATTTTGAGAACTGACAAGATATCGTATTTTATTCAAGTTTTCATTTAGGTATTTTCAGTGCATTACTTTTACACATGATCTCTTGCCCTTAGTGTGTTATTGTATTGAGCTTTATGTTTCCCAATGTATGGGTCAATAATGCTCTTTTTGTTATTGGTGCCTTGACCAAACAACTGTTACAACTGTTATGTGAGTGGTATCTGTACAATGTCGTGCACTGTATTTCATGTTATTGCTTGCTGAGCACAATTTTCTACCCTTATCGAAGTGGTGGCAGTTCTTCTGAACAAACTGCAGGGTTCTCTTGAGAGTGGGGGCTCTACTTTCTGTGTTTATGGAGAATGCAACTCTCTTGCTTCACAAAAAGTAGATGTATTCTCCACAAACAGAGAAAGTAGTTTGGGTGACAGTTTCAATGTAATATGTCTTGATCGAGGTTACCTGTGTTTGTTCTGTATGAAGCCAAACAGCATGAGTGGATCGGCTTGTGTAAAGCAATGCAGTGTCCTAGCAGTCCAAGATTGGTGGTTATTAAGATTAACAATTGAACATCAGGTGTTGACAATTATATTTAGTTGTAGTTGAATTGAGAGTACATTAATGTGTAAGGAAGTGAGTTAAATCCTACCAGGAATGATTTTCAGAAAGCCAAAAAAATTATATTGAATTTTACCAGTTACAGATTGCAGCACATTACTAGATTGTAACTGTTGACAAACAGTTTACAGAAGCAGGCCTATAAGTTAGTGTAGTAATGGTGTGTGTACCTGAAGCAATATTTTGAAAGGTACAAGTGTATGTCGTGAGGTGTGTAAGTTGGATGCTTACATGTATTCAAACATACATATGTGATTATTTGTGTGCAATGTGTTGCACAGATGTAGGAACCTTACACAATGCCATTCATAAGTGTTGTCCAACACAAGATGAATCAAAACACTGAGAACACAACAAGAGAGCAATTTTTGATTGAGAATTCGATCAGGGGGTTAAGGTTGTCAAGTATGAAGTTAATTGTGAATACTGGCCTGCTATGCACTAATCAAAAAAGCAATGAGACTGTTGGTTTTGTTAATGCAGGAGTAAGAATGTTTCACCTTTTCATAATGAAACGTTTCACTGGTAGTGGATTTTACAGGCAAATTATGATAGTAACTCAAAGGCTCACGCCATGCTTGGACGAGAATACAGTTTTAATTGTATTCTGCAAGTTTGGCTGGTAGAATTTCAGTTAGGTAGAACTGAAATATAAGTGAAGTGAAATCACCTGTGAAAAATGAAATTCATAAATAGCATGTCTGAAGATGACGAATGTGTACTTGGTGGAACCAATGTTTTATTTGTTATGCAAAATATTTAAGTTTAATACGAGAGTATTATTTAATTTATGCGTTAAAGTAATATATTTTCAGCATCGATAGTTATGGCAAATTTGCTTATGTAACTGTTTATGAATCATTTGTTGTGTACTTTAATTGTTGTGAATTGGCGTCATGTTACTGGAACCTTCTGAAATTTCCCTAGTTGCTTTAAGTAAGTATCGTTGCAGCATATATGTAGTAGTGTGTAGAAAGTTCTAGGCCTCAAGTTAGGCTATTTATAAATATTCGTACAAAATGTGATAGGAAATTAAGTAAAAGGAAATAAGAAAAAAGATAGAGATAGAAATAAAATGGGTGATCGTGAGCTTAGCCATAAAGTATGTATAGTGGCGACTTTTAAATTATGATAATTAATATCAGATTGCATTATAATAACAGAGTAAAGAATAATATTCGTCTTTTCAATTGGGTTCTAAAGTGACTGAACCAGCCTGCGTGGACTTTTGACGTAAAAGAGAATTACTTAAAGCTCTGTATACAATTGTGGTAATTAACTGTGTAACGAACATTCGTATATACGTTTGACTTGTTTTAATATATTATTTCAAAACAAGTGGAGTGTATGCTGTCTGTTTATTGTTGACATTTATCGCCAGCAAGTCAAAGGTACCTACTGTAAAGATTCCTGTAAAAACCTATCAATATTTTGAACATGCACGTAGAAATGTTTCCAATATATAATTATCTGCTCAGTATTGGTTAATTTCATCAAGCTATAACTATGTGTAAGATTACATGGCAGATGTAGTGTGGTTGACATATTATAACATTCTTCTTTGCTTTCACTTATAGGATCTTAGTATTATAGGATCTTAGTGTCACAAAGTCTGAAGTTATATTATTATATTCCTAACTTACAATGCTGGTTCGGGTCACGGGTCATTAAGAGTCTATGTAGGCATGGCCTTGTTTGTTAGTTGTTCTTTCACGTAAACTGTTCCGAGATTTTATGTTTTGAACATAAAATTTCTTTATTAAGAGTCGTACTTCCTAAATATACTTAATACACTACGTTTCTAATCGTAAAATATCCTGATCTGGGATACTCGGAAAATGCTAAGAGTGAGATCTAAGACGATGATATTTTGTAATATTGTTACGTTTCCTTTCGTTAGTTAATTTTCCGTAAATTCATTCCCACGAAACTTTAGCGTCATAAGTCCTTTCTTAAATAAAACTGGTTTATTCTTTCTGAATATAACTTTGCGATACACTTAATTTCAACAGTCGCGCTATAACAAACGGTATAATTCTCAACGAACGGCTCACGTGCTCGACTCAACAATACTCAGTTCAATTACACATTGTTCCGTCACTTTGTGACCGTCTTATATATACAAGACTAACACATATCCAGTAAACGTTGAGCATTCATGAAGGAACAGGATATTTCTAGAAGTCAATGACGTGTTACTAGAGTCACATGACTTCCGCTGTCGTAACATAAGTTTAAGCTTAAAATATTCAATCAAACAGAACGAACTTTGTCCCCTTCGAATGAAGGTAAATTCAAATATTTAGCAACAACAGTGCAGTAGCAGACGACTTTTCAGCTAGCAGACGATGCATGCTAATAAGCTGAGCACGCGCACTCTTTACTAGGACGTTTTAGGACAACATGGGACCTATTGGTCCATCTTGGCTGTTGCAGCCTTTCAACTAAATTTAATTTTTTTTGTCTTAACGCCAGCCCTTATCATTCATATACTTATCAAGCTTTTTCTTAAATTCACTTAAATTTGCTGTCTCTACAACATCTGAAGGCAACCCATTCCAAAGGCCAACCACCCTGTTAGCAAAATGAAACTGTCTTAGTTGAAGAAGACAATTACCCTGCCAAAATTTATATTTGCGTCCCCTAGTCCTACTATTCTCACTATTAAATATGAAAAAAAAACGATGATGCATCAAAACTATTAATTCCCTTATCAATTTTAAACATCTCAACCCAATCCTCTCTAACTCTTCTTTTTTCAAGAGAAAACAATTTCGGAAATTTTAACCTCTCCTTGTATGACAACCCTTCCATCCCAGGCACCATTATAGTAACCTTTCTCTGAACCCTTTCC
>NW_013673933.1:7150-21348 GCF_000517525.1 Limulus polyphemus
CAATTCAATGTCTTTCCTAAGGTAAGGAGCCCAAGACTGAACACAATATTCCAAATTATAACCTCTTTAGATTTGTGTTTAATATTTCCGTACATACAACCTAAAATCCTATTTGCCATACCACTAGCAACATAACATTGCTTGGATGGTTTTAGAGACTGATCGACTATTACACCAAGATTCCTTCTTTTCTTCATAACACTTGTGGGCGTTTGACCATTTTGTTTCGATTTCCTGTTTAGAAAATAAATTTCAAGTAGTCACAACCACAGACACGTTTGTTTCATATTGTTACGTCTCTGGTCGTTAGTTAATTTTCCGTAAAAATTCTTTCCGAAGAAACTTTACCGATACAAGTCCTTTTTTAAATAAAACTGGTTTATTCTTTCTGAATACAACTTTGCAATACACTTAATTTCCACAGTCACGCTATAACAAACGCTGTAATTCACAACGAACGACTCATGTGCTCGACTCAATCGTCAGTCTCTCTCTGTCTGCAGTTCAATTACCTTGTTGCCGTCACTTCTTGGCCGTCTTATATATACAAGAATACCGCAAATCTAGTAAACACTCGAGGATTCACGAACCTTCGAGAATATGACGTGTTACTAGGGTCATGTGACCCCCGCTGTTGTAACAATGTTTTGAATTTAACTGTTATAACATTTGTGAAATCAACGTGGTAAATTTTAAAATAAAGATCTTAATAACACCTTGGCAATTTTAAAGAAGCCCCTAACAGAAATCGAACATGGCGCAAACCAATGAGGGGCTAAGAAATTATAGTCCTTAAAATAAGCAAAGTTTGAAATAGCATATGCGTCTATCAATAGGAAGATCTTTGTTTATTATTACCGAAAGTTATCTACATTAAGTTTCAATAGTATTTTACTTTTTAACTTTTAATGGAGTTAGGCGTCTCAGGTTAAAATTACATAAAAGTAAATCAGTATTCAGTCTCTGGTATAAATTAATCTGGAATAATAACTTAATTAAATAACCTGATAGATGATGTTTATAAAGTTATATAGAACTTTAAAGTTAAACTTTTAGTTCTAATTTTATATGTAGAAAGTATTGTTTAGTTTTCAATTCCATATGAAAAATCCTCCTAAACAGTTATTCTTACCACATTTTTTTAAAAATAAAAGTAAGAGATGTTTTTATATAGGAAATTAAAGCTTAACTTTCCATCAAAGGTAGGAGATATCCTGATAAAAAAAACAAAACAAAAAAAAACGTGTTATTATGACCATATTGAGTTAAAGTAGACGTGGCCTTATTAGTATTAGTTTTGAACAAATACATTTCTGTGGAAAAGGAATGTTTAAAAAACTTCTGTAAATCAAATTATCTGATTTATATTTGTTATAACTACAAGACAAACACTATCAGATATAGCTATGGAATGGAAGTAACAAGAGTATGGCATAAAATCATTTTATATATTTGGAATTACAGAATTATATTTCAAAGATATGTGGCTCCATAAGTAACTTTGGAAATTATGATTTGTTGAAGTGCTTAAAATATGATTGTATTTTAATTATTTCTGAGGTATTTCCAATGTTTACTGTGGAGTTTCAGAGGCCCTAATCCTACTTAGTGATGCCCATGTCAGTAAGGCAGTGGTTCAAGATGAAACCTAGATTCTTAACAAATTCAGGTGAGTGGAGATGTATCTTATTCTTTGGGATTATTTTAGTCAAAAACTTCAAATATTATAATGAAATAAATGTAAAACATTAGTAAGCCTAAACCACAGTATTTCGAAAAGAAATGTTAGAAAAATAATAATGTTGAAATTATTTAAATATAGGGAGGTCTTGTACAGATGTCAAAAAAGTCACATTGTTTTTAATTTACTTTGCTATATTGGATGTCAAAGGATTACATTCATCTTGGGCAAAAAATGACAAATTTGTTTTCTAATAT
Source organism: Limulus polyphemus (assembly GCF_000517525.1). NCBI lineage: Eukaryota > Metazoa > Arthropoda > Merostomata > Xiphosura > Limulidae > Limulus > Limulus polyphemus. Next base: position 9,089 of record NW_013673933.1, read on the forward strand.
TATGTTATCTGAACCTGTAAATCATCTGAGCAATGTGAATAAGTAAGGAATATTGAGATACTGAACAGCCATTAAGTTTTGGACCCATGTCTTTTGCCAAAGGTGATGTTTATACCATTGACAACAGGTAAAGCATTACTAAATCTTGTATTTGTATGGAATGGAATATTTGAAGTCCAGTATGGTACTGTTGGATGAAACAGGAAGTTTTTGTGATGTTGCATGCATGACCGCTATGAGCAGTTCTACAGGGTAAGAAATATTTTTGACCCACCTCAGCTGTTATTACCATGTTTTTTAACATTATTCATTGGTGTAGGAAGGAGTTGCAAAGTGGGGGTGCTTGGCTAAACATGCAGATAGTATAATAATGTAATTTAAAGTTGCTACATAAGCCAAATATGTAAAAGTGGGGGTGCTAAAGCACCTCCAGTTCCAACACCTCTGATATTGCACTACATTACTTAATGAAAGATTGTGTTGTACTAACTTCACTCATGTAAGTTATTTTTGCTTTTGAAAACTTGAACTGAAAAGTCTGTTTTTGATCTCAAACTCCTGGTTATTCATCTGGGTCAAATTTAGATTGTAGATATTTGGAAAACTGCACTTTTTCCACCTAATTGCATATACATTCATTGCAATACAAGATTCAATAAAAAATATTGAGTGTCACTGATTTATGATGTAATACACATCACATATTAAATTCTGTTGGTGGTTATGATTGGCTAATTGCTAATGTTAGTTAAAAACAGTGTAACTTTATGATGGAAGTTAAGAGGTGCTCATGTTGAAATATGAAACCTTTTGTGTGTATAGTGATGTTCTTCATGCTATGAAGCAGAGATATCACTTAAAAGTGCTTAAAAGATTCAGGGCATGGGCCCATGGGCATGGGAATTTTCAGCATTTCAGTGTGATATCAATCACGATTTTCTATTCAGCTTTTTCAAGACACCAACTAGGGATTCAAATCACTGTGAAATAGAATTGGGGCACAGGTCCCATGTGCCAGAACCTAGGAACACCTCTGCTCTGCAGCAACAATAGTGACCACAGAATAACTGAAACTGGACATGTAGTTTGGGGAAACTTTTGAACCAGGTTATAATTCTTACATTAGCAGTACACAGACTAATTCATAATCACATTTTATGAACACTGATAACAACATCTGATACATTAGTTTCATAACTGTACTTCTCATGTAATTACTAAAACAGATCTAACATATGAGAGAGGTAACAGTTCTTTTCTTTCTCCTGTCTACTTGCTTAAATGTATTTGACTGTCAACCTTGCATTTCTTCATCCTATAATATTTTTTTTTTAATTAAATAATTTCCAGTGAAATCTAAGGACAGCTGTTCCTCACCTCAGCAAAGCTAATCAGCTAAGATGTATGTTTTTCCCCATTAGTTTGAATATTAATAAACAATTAATATTTTGGTAATGTTCTTTTTCTCCATCATGAGGATCACTTTTGAATCACTGGAAGATTTTAAAATCAGTATTTATTAACTTTCATTTTGTATTTTAAGTAAGCATGGTAGTAGTAAAGTTAATAGAATTTTAGGGAGTGCTATTGTTTTTACAGACATATTGCTGGAGCAGGATACAGAATACAAGTACTAGTAGGCTCAATCCAAGGTTGCTGTGTCTGCTTTAATTTCTACACTAAATCAATATCAATTTGTGAGATTCCTTATAAATGGCTGATTCATGGACAACCATCTTACTGAAATAGTAGGACTAATTGATCCCTTGGTTTAAGTTATGATATAAACTTAAAAAAAATCAGAAATCCCTATTTATTTATTTTGGTGAATTTCAGCACCCTCTGTTTTTTATGGGTATAAGATCTGACCCAGAACCAGTGAAAAGCTTAATTTGCTGTTATTATACCAATTTTGTATAAATCATTGAGAAGGTGTCATTAGAATAATATGTCATTTTTAGTATCCTGTCAAAGAAGATTGATATAAAGGATTCTGGGAAGGGAAGTTTTATGTTTTTCTAAGCTATGCTTTTTTGTATTTACTAAAAAGTTAATTCCACTATTTATCCATGTAAGAAAAGGGTTTTTTTAGTTTGAAGGAGGATGTTCTTTTTAAGCTAGTTTGATTGAGCTAGAAATAATTTCCCAGGTCTAATCAGTATTTTCCAATTTAGATGAGCCAATCAATTTTTTCTCTCACCAACCTCTCAATTTCTAAAAGAATTCTTTCCTGAAATCAGAGGCTCACTATTTATTAATTATTTTCTAACTGGATGTGGTATATACATCAAACATGTAATGATTCAGGTGGAGAGTTGTTTGCTTTGGACTTAAGCAAAATGCTAGTCCTAATAAAACAGTGTGAGCCAAAGGCCCTGGATTGAAGCCCTAGTAATGCATACTGTTCTTCAGCTGTTTCAACTTTCTACGTACTCAAAACATAATATCAAATAGCATCTCTTGTCATTGGTTACTTGAAATATTAATTAAAAAACAAATAGTTCCTCACAATCATAAGATCTTCAGCCCTTTTGTGAGAAAGGCACATTTATCCAGTTGGATATTCCATGGTATTAGTCTCTCATATCAATGAACTTGTTTCTGTCAGCAACCAGAAACTTTCAGCTGACTGTTTGGCTATAATGAAAAGATCAGACAGTTTTTGGGTGTATTTGTAAAACTTTTGACAATGAGAGTAAGAAAACTACTATGAACTTTCATAAAGCTTTGAAGAGACTTCATGTATATTACAGTTTTGGTCATACTATTCTAGGAAGAGTTTAGAGACAGAATGATTCCTGGTCTTCAAAGTGAGATAAAAGAGTCATAAACTATATGCACATGCTTTTTTTACATCAAATTAAACTAAACTATAATATGTACATGAGAAACCAGCTTTACAGTTACGTGATTAATTGTCCAACTGAAATTTTTTGTGGAAGTAATAGATGTACTTAAATGCTTGACACAAAATATGATGGATAATAATAATAATATATGTTATGATATATTGTTGTAATGGTTTTTATTGTTGAGTAAGCTTTGTTGGATTATTTTATAAAAAATAATGTAAAATCCAGTATGCTTAATGATAATGAAAGTATTTAATTTTTGACTGCAATCTAAATTTTTTTTTTACAAAGCCTAACTTTGCAAATAAATAATGAATCAATAGAAATTCTACCTACTTGCTAATTTTCTTATACATAAACAGTTGTACTTCTCATATCTCTATTACTTCATTGAAAACACAAAACAAATATTCATAAAAATAAACTTGCATTTTATGTCATTTTAATCTTTGCATGAACTGTGAAGAAAAATTTAGCAATGAAGCTGTATACTCATCACAAAATATCCAAACTCTTTAGCCAAAAAAACAATACAAACATTTAAACTAAAAAAAGCCTACAGCACTGCCCCTCCCTAGATTATGAAGGTCTTGTTACATAATAACAAAGAAGAAGTAGAGCATTATAAATAAGTTTCCTAATTAACAAAGAATTAACTTCTGACAATTAACAATATTAATATTCATAAATGTAGACATTAAAATCATTGATTAAATGTGAGACACAAAATATAATCAATATTTTGATTAATTAAACAAAATATCTTTATTAATTTACTGCCCCTAAACTGTCCTGTTACCAAAAGTGTTTGGGTTTCTTTTTTGTGACTTACATAGCAATTTTTTCATTGGAGGGGGGGGGGGGTATCTTCAGCTAAAAGGTCAAGGGAGTGAACTGGTGGCTCCAACCTTGGTAATATTCTGAAAGTGGTCTTGAAAAGAAACTAAGACTCTTAGCAGGTAGTCTTGCTTCTTGTAACTTATTCCCTAAGGCAAGCATAATGTATGACCTTTGGTTTAAAACCACCTGTCTCTCTGGATTCTGCTCTTTTGCAATTTAGATTAGTTGTCTTCATTATCTTATGTTTCTGTTTATGTTGTTACTTGAAACTTATATTCAGCCTCTGGTGCTGTAATTTTTGTATAATGCTTAAGGTTTTAAATGTCATGAAATGTGAAATTGTTTGAAACAAGTCTAATCTTACATCCATGTTTCCATATGAGTCTATTCCAAATATGTACTCTTTCCTGGTGTCTTCCAGGATATCATGTTTTGTATTTATGATTATCTGTTTATTCTTCACAACCTCAGCTGTAATGTCCATGTTTTCATGTTTGTATCATTTCCTTTTTTCTTTCGTCCTTTGTAACCAGTTTTTTACTTTGTTTAGGCTATTGTCTGATTCTCTTGACAATATATCCTTTTAAGTTACAGTTGAAACAACTACTTTCCTGTGCTTTACTTCTTCCTTTCTAAGTAACCAGATGTCTGATTAATTTTTTGAGTTCTTCTAGCTGACTTCCATCAGAGGAGTTTATGTTTACACACTATTTGATCTGACAATCTCATAGATATTTGAATGGTGCTTTTAAGTTGTTTATTTACAACTTTAATTGATTCAAGTTTCATCCATTGCCAACTGGAAAGCTTCCTTTAAAGTTGCATACATACTTTGCATTAACCTAATTTGCATATCCTCATCCACTGTGGCATCTATGAAATGGTCATTTGCCAATGAATCCATCATTCCATGTGGAGTTTCTGGTTTACTGGGCAGGTCTTTCCACATCTTTCACAAGTTTCACGAACATCTAGTCTTTCTTTCTTGCTCTGCTCCTAAATGTTATTTTAAAAACTCCTTCTGGTGTAATGCCTCAAAATCTGTTTGACTCCCATATTCCTTTCTATTATCATCTATTTCTCAACTGTATTAACTGAAAATGTATGTTAGAAGCCTTTTAACAGGTCAGCAGATGTCTTGTTGAAGAGTGGTCTCTCAGTGTTTCATTCCATGAGGTATGGAATAATATGATCTTCAAACATTTTATCATAATGGACTCTTCTTACCAAAACATTGGGTATGGCCAGTTTCAACAGCTTCAAAGAAATTCATGTTATTTTCCTTTGTTACATTTTTACAGTTGAAGATGTAGTGGCAGTGCACTTATCTTTTAGTTATTAGCTGGTTCTCTCAGCTTAATGGCAAGATGTTCTAGGATTCTAAGCTGTGATTCTTCATAACCTCACATTCAACTAGACAGCTTAAAGAAAATATGTTATGCACGGTTTAAAATATTAGAAAAACAAAACTGTTTGAAGCAGTAGTTGAGAAAATTGAACAAATGCATTGAAGACATTTTTTCATTGTCATTCCTAAATAGAATAATCCACACAAAAACTGAAAAAACTAAATATCTCGTTTGTTATGTTAGATGTTCTGAAGAAAATCGTTACTTTAGTTATACCTTACTTAGGCACAGTTTCATACATGATGAAGAAATTTATCAAACAGCTATATCCACAAGTTCAGTTAAAATGTGCCTTTAAAACAATCTAGGTTAAAAGGGTTCTTCAACCTTAAATTCTAATAACATCTACTGAGCACCTTGCATATGAGTTTACATGTCTGAGGAGTGACCAGGGATGTATTGGATAAGGCACTACAAGGCTCTGTGGTTGAATAAAATAATACTTTAATGTTAAAACCTACACGAGCAGTGTTAATGAAACAAATGTGAGTCATGTCTACCTCCAGTTTCTTCCACCTCATCTTTCATTCTCAAGAAAAATTGGTAGTTAGAATGCTAGAATCGCTTGCCCCTAAGCTAAGAAAAACCAATTTTTAACCAGAGGGTGAGTGTACTATCACTACATCTTCAATTATGAAACTGTGAATAAAGAACAGAACATGAAATTCAGTTGTTGAATATGAGGTAGACTAAAAACTTCAAAGAAATAAGGTTTGATGATAAAAGTTCTGGTTAATCTGCATCATACTATAACATAAAGAATATGAGTAGATTTCTAAATAAATGTATTTGTGAATTTTCATGAGCATATCTGCTGAGATAAAGTAGAAATTCTCTGTCTAATAGATGTTTTCCAGTCATGTTTCATCAGCCATCAACCTGGCCAAAATCCAGTATACAAAGTCAAGTTGGCGAAGGGATCACCATCCTTAATGGCATGCAGATCTTAAAATGATAAGCTTTGAGCTTCAGTGTTTTTCTTTTTATTTCCCATCGTATAGTTAGTGACAGATCAACTTTTCAAGGTTCACCTCTTTTACTTACTGACCCCAAAAAAGATGGTTCTTAGCGTGGTCTCAGATGTTCTATGTAATTTCTGTTACTGTTTCAACAGAAACAGATGTCCATCTAGAACAAGGAGAATCTTTTACAGTTCCAGTTGCATCTATGTACAAATTAACTTTATCATCCTTATAGTACTTGTAAGGATTTGGGTATCCATTTTTCCTTTGGAATTTCTTTTTGACTACAGTAAATTTACCATTATCTTGATAGCACAGTCAAACAACACTTGCATGATCCTACATGCTATATTTCCTTTTAATTGAAATTACTGATCTCATATTTTTGAGAGAGAGGGAGAAAGAAGAAAACTGTAAATATTGTTAGTTTGTGAGAAAATCTATTTAGGCATATAGTGTACAATATGGTTTGAAACATTCTGTACCTTGTCAAAAACATTCCTGAATAAAACTGATGGTTCTTGTCGTGCTTGTTATTAATTTTGTTCTCCTAGGACAGGTAGTTTTTAATATATCATCATTTTAAATATGCGATTTTCTTCTTAATAACTCTGTAGTTTTCTTCTACTTCAAATTCACCCCTGCAGATCTAACTAGTTTTTACTTGTTTAACCAGATGTAACCATGGTAACTGCTTGTTTAATCTTAGTATCCTGCTCAAAATACCTTGCCCACACTTGACTTGAGACATAACCTTCAATAATTAGCATATATAAAGCTAGAAATTAACCTTCCAACAGCCTGTCTCTTCACACAATAAAAATACAATAGTAGAGGCTGTATTTCATCAAACATCATAAAAATTCCAAATTCATGTTCAGTTATCTAGCTTATGCCCAATTCACTTTTTCACACCATATGTGTATAACAAACCATGTCTTCAAAAATATTATTAGATATGTAATTAGGCTAAATTATCTAATATTTTAATAGGTAGGCAAATAATGATTTATAAGCATAAGGAAGAGTTTTATTGGTGGTGGAATATAATACATATTTCGACAGAACATTGGTCTGTCTTCTTCAGGTATATATATATAGTTACAAAGATAAAAGACACAAGGATTGTTTGTTTTTTGAATTTCACGCAAAGCTACACAAGGGTTATTTGCACTAGTCATCCCTAATTTAGCAGTGAAAGACTAGAAGGAAGGGAATTAGTGATCACCACCCACTGCCAACTCTTGGGCTACTTTTTTACCAACGAATAGTGGGATTGACTGTAACATTATAACGTCCCATGGCTGAAAGGGTGAGCATGTTTGGTTGGATGGGGATTCAATCTCTTTCCTAGTTTTACAGGGAACACTTCAAAATGAAAATGGTACCGTGTCAATATGCAGAGCATAGCATAAGAATATCTACTGTGAGTGAAGGCCATTTTTCATCTTTATTTACACTGTGAAATATGAATACTCTGTCATCATGAACTGCTTTCTTCTGACGTACAGAATATATATAATGGTAATCATTATCAAGCTACACTAAAGAATAAAATACACTTATTTTACTTAAAGATCATGCACTTGCATTCAACTTCCATTATTTGGTCAAACAGGAGTAACCCAAGAGCTGGTGGTGGATGGTGTTGACTAGCTTCCTTCTGTCTTGTCTATTACTTCAAAATTAGGAATGGCTAGCACAGATAGACCTTGTGTAGGTTTACACAAAATCCAATAAATAAACAAGGATATGATTGTTTCATAACTAGAATGTAAAGCAATGTTTACAAGAATGGCAAATCAAAAGAAATAATTGTTTTTAAAGCTTGCTTTGTGGTGTTTCAACTTTATTTGTTTTTATGTGACCACTACAGTATAATATACCATTCTACCTGTATCTTACTCAGAATGAGATACTGTAATTTTTAAGTTGGACTTTGAACATGGTTATGCAAGAAGGGACTTCTACAATACTTTTTAATTGGCACCCTGCCTAAAATAACAAACCTTATATCTACAGCTAAAATCTAATCTAAACAAAGAAATAAAAAAGATAAGTATTCCTATTATATTTTATACTTGTACATGAACTTCAGTAATCTGGTCTGAATACCATATCCTTATCATTGATGTAAAGTGAATATGAGTTAGTTGATTCATGTCATTGACTTTTTTTCCCCCATAACAAATTTTATGAGAAATTATACTTGTATAAAAAAGTTAATTTTACTTCCAATAACATAAATTATCTTGTATAATAACTTTGATCAAAGTTTAAGTACTTTTAGTTCTTCATAACTTGTGAAATCTATTGCATTTTTTGCAAAAAAAAAAAATGCTTTTAATTATGTAACTATGATTAATGCTTTATCAAAAAATGTTCCAAAAGTTTTTAAAGCTTCTCTTTGGTTCTTAAACAGTACTGTAGACATTTAAAACTCTAGAAAGTGTAAAAAGAAAACCAAACTTAATTTTTCAGTTTCCAATATTTTCAAATTATAACATTTCAACTTCATGTGTGTGCATGATATATATATATATATATATATTACAATCATGGTTCTAAGAAATTGTGTAGGACAATAAACCAGTTTAATCACATAACAAGAAACCCAATATGCTGAATGTTTCTGGAAGGTACATCATATTTCTTCAGGAGTGAATTGGGAATTAGTAGGAAGTGTAAATTATAAAAAACTAATGAAATTATGTTTATAAATTTAATGGATATTTATTATAGCCAACCTTGTCAATGCAGAAGTTTCTGGTTGGCTTTGAATGGGAATGAGGTGTGACTGACATCCAATGTACAAAAATAAAAGGGGCAAAGTAGAAAAGTGTGGTGTTAGAAATAAAATAATTAGGGCTGTGACAATTTGGACATCAATTAATTTTTTTTTCATAAAATTGAATCAAATTGGATAATCATCAACTATTTTGAATCCAACATTAGAAAACATGATGCAGGTATAAAAATAGTCAAACAGAAGAAGTAGAAACAATGTAGTGAATATTTTAGATAATGGTATCTGCACGAATTTATTCTTGATTTAGCAGTTCAATTTATGTATTATGTAAATGACTGTTGAAAATGCTGTGCAGCATGTGTGACTTATGCCTGTCATAAGTCACATGACACACCCATATATGACAATAATATCACTTATGCAATACATAAGTCTAGAAATTGAATAGAAGTAAGATTATATACATTAGTGTCAACAGGTATGAAGAAAAATACATTTTCAACACAGTTGCAAAGGGATTTTATTAACTAATAAAATATGTTTAATTTACATGTAAGTATAAGTTCCATCTAGTCTGGACAGGAATGGCAATAGAACAGATTCTGTTTTAATTCTGGCATTATACTGGTAAATGTTAGTGGCAAAGACAACTATCCAGCTTCTGGCAGTATTGAGACAGACACTTGACACTTGCATATTCTTATGTAGGAACAGGAGTTGATTAAGCAACTATGAGTCAAGACTTGCTCACAGCTGGTTCAGAGTTTTGATTACTTGTGAAAATTTATGCTTACTGGAAATTGATGTTACAGAATATACATAAATATTCCATGGTTAAATGTATCAGTTGGGGAAATGTATCTTTGTTTTCCTTCCACCATATCAATGGGTCAGCTGTGTTAACTTTTGCCTTTTGAAATTCTTCCATTATTGGAGTATAAACACTTGAAGTTTACAGTGTTTCAGTTTGTGTTAAGTCAGTAATGTTACCTAAAATTTAATCTAAGACTCTCTTCTTTACAAGAGGTGAAACAATATGTGGCTCAATTTTCACTTGCCACAAGTAGACTTGGTTGATACAGCTATTGATTTCTTCAGTACGTTCGACAACATTATCTGAGACTGCTGTCTTTATTTCTTCTGGTAAGATGCACAAAGACTTGTACCTGGGATCTAACATCATTGCCATCATGGGAATCGGCTCATCTGTTCGTGAAAGAGTTATGCCATCATCACCAACAGAAAATCTGTCGTGAAACCTTCCCTAACTGTGCCTTTAAAGTTGGCAATAAGCTTAAAGTATGGATCTGAAGAAACATGATCCATCTTCATTAAGTTAGACAAAAGCATTAAAATACTACTTGAAGTAGGGGTGTCCTCTTTAGCCAAGACACTAAAGTGTTCAAGTGAGTCTAATATGCTCCATTCATTTCAAACAGATCCATGCAATTTCAGAAGCTGGCAGAACATAATGAATGATGAATTCCACCTTAATATATGAGTGAAAACAAAATAAACTTTCTGAGTTAGATAATTATTAAAGGTCAAAATTTAGTGATTCTAGAATCAAAGTGTAAAATATGACTTTTTGACATAAGTCAGTATGGCGCTGGCATTTGTTCATATAAGGTTTTTAGCTTAAAGAATCATTTAACTAAATCTTGGTTAGAAATATATTAGACATAAATATAAATTCAACTTGGGAATCATGGAGGCTTATAAGCATTGTCAATTCAGAAAAATCATTTTTGAGTGTAATAAAAAGCATGGAGTTAAACAATTCTACATTTCCTATTGGAGATTATACCAGGATTTGCATCCATAATGGTAATATTTAAAAACGACTGACTTGTCTTAGAATAATACTTTATTGAAATACTTTTTTGTGTATGCATTTCACTAGGCCATTTTCATTTTTCTGAACTTATTAACCAGAATGTCAAGTATCCTATGGCTTCCTAAGTAACATGCTTGATATGTGGTAGATTGATCCTGGTATAGTGAAAATGTGTTATTCTGTATAGATTAGATTACATATTGTACTTAAATTTTAAGATTAATTTTATTGTGAGCTTTACAAGGTAGTTTTTGATACATTAATGTTTTCTAGATAATTAAATTATGTGCACATTTAACATATAAGTTAGTAATGACTTCTCCTTATATATAATAACCATATCTTAAACATTTTCTTTTGCTAGTTATCTTTAAAAAAGGAGCTTGGTGTTCACACTTCTAAAAATATATTTAAAACACATGTAAAAATTGTATTATTTTCAAAAACATTAAACTTGTATTATGCCACATTTTAAATAACTTTTGACTTTCACTGCCAAACCCAAATTTTGTCATGAAGTTTTGCCAAAATGTGCGATTGGGAAGACAACTAGTTTTAAATATTGAAAGCAGTTTTGTTTTGTCAGTCTACATCTTGGTTTTGTATTATATTTTTGGCCTATATATTCAGCTGTCTAGGAAGATTGTGCTGATTTGAATGCAGTCACCGACCTTTGTCCATTCACCAGTTCTCTAATACTGCTTGAAAAAAATAGACATAATAATGGTTTTGACATTGTTTACAGGATCTACGTTCCAGTCTGAAAACTTTTAGTAAAAAGCTTTAAGGATCACATGGTTGTTAAAATAAGTATCCAAGTGTAAATAGTTGTGTGTTTTTTTCTCTAATGGTTTCACAATTTCAAATTGTTTTTAAAACTTGTATACATCAACTTATTTTCTTGAATATTGTCATATAACAAGTGAGAATAAGAAGTTCCTGTTGATCTAGGCAATCTTCTTTACAGCAGCTGAAAAGTCATAACTTTATTAATTACACAGGTCTGCAAATTTGAACTTTCATAAAAGTTATTTTGGTTTTAATAATGGATTTTCTGTAATACAGCTATGCTGATTTTGAAAATAATATTCATATTTTTCTATGACGTAAGGATTTTTTACAAACTGGGAAGAAAAAAAATGTTACGTCTCTGTATGTTTGCTTGTTAATTCTTACAAGATACAAGTCCTTTCTTCATAAAACTTGTTTATTCATCCTCAATACAACTTTGTAATGTACTTAATTTTCACAGTTACACACACTATAGTTCACAACAATTCACTCACTTTCTATCGCGCTTAGACTTAATTGTCCGTCCCCGCAAACTATAGTTCCGATCTCTGTGTCTGCTATCCTCAGTTCCTGCCGACTGTAACCGCTGTCTTTCTTTCTCTCTGCCTGCTTCGTCTCTGTCTTTGTCTCCACTATTGCTTCGACTCCATCTGTCTAGCGCATGTATATACGATAATACTGCCTGTTCTAGAAACTTCTAAGACTCTCAACACGTGCTACCAGCATCATTGACTCCTGCTGTCGCAACACACTAGCGAATCTTCTAGAATATTTGTCACGTGACCCCACTGTCGTAACAAAAACTTACTTAGATCAAAT
>NW_013673933.1:21425-28633 GCF_000517525.1 Limulus polyphemus
CAAAAGAATATGCATTCTCATTCATCCTGATTTTTGCTTGTGTAATATACGTGTTTTAGTCTCAAAACTACGTGTTGTGGTCTTTCTTTTATGTATTGCATTATGATGTATTGTGAAAAATCTGTACATGATGGAAAAATGGATATCATTTTTGGATTCAGTGTACAGGAATTAATGTAAAACATGTAAAAATTTCAAAACAATAAAACCATCGCAGGCCTGTGTTATTAACCTTTTTACAATCAGGCATTTTGTATTCACAGTAACCTGAGAAAATTGAGAAGTTTGTCAAAATATGAAAATTTTGTATTTAATTGATTTATTGAATTTTTTTTAAGAAAAGACCTACAAACTATGTATCATTGGATTCAGTGTCAAAAACCCTTATCAAAGTATGCTTATATGGCCCTTGGGAATAGAAATAGCAGGTGGTTAGAGCAAGGGGTAAAGTTCTCTTAGAAATAAAGATTGAAAATTCCAAAATTCTTCCCTTATGCTGAATTTTATGTTTCAAAACCTCATCAGTAACTTTCAATTAAAACGTAGAAAGACATATTCATGGCTGTCCATTGGATAGAGGGAAGTCCCATGACCCAGGGCAAACTTAAAATATGGAGGCTGTTTTCCACAAAGGCCACATATATATGTATATTATAAGGCCTTAAATATATTGTAAGAAATTGTTTTGAAAGTTAGTTAATCAATTAGCATGTTCAGTAATTCTAATAATGCTGTCATGGTGTTTTTTCGCATTAAAAAAGATAAGTTTATAAAATTGAAAGGGAAAAAAGATCTGAACTAGCACCTTACCAAATGCCAATTGTCAAGAAAGTTTTAACAAATATTTTAGGTGGCCCTATCTTATGTGATTCACATTCTTTGTTTTTCATCACTTATCTTTTTCTTTTTTCGGATTTTATTAAAACAATAATGTGTGTTTTGGAAAACCCTTTTGAATTTGGGGCCTAGGAAAAACTTACCCTGTGTTTGTTCCTGGATATATTTTTCACCCATGAAGCCTTATATGAGAAAATTAACCTTTATATGAATAAAAAAAGCTATAATAATCTGGTATTTTGTCTTGGCTATATTTTACTTAAGGCATTTAAAAACATTAGTGTTTAAACAACCAACTTTTTACAAATATGCAAAAATAAGTTATTGAGTTCACTCTCCTTATATTGTTTCATTAACATTCAATTATTGAATTTAAACTGATACTTATATAATATATATAATTACATAGCACAGTGCTTCTAATATTCCTATTTATTTTATCAGCATCCAAGGCTTGTTGTAAGGCCTAAAGTATAATAATGTTTTATAAAACTTATAAAAGAAGTCCTGCATAGTGTAAAACAAATAGTAGAGTGTTTACTTCAAGTGCATTAAGTGATATAAATTATTAACACTAAAAAGTTCAAGTCTTTTGCTTGTTACGATTAGTTTGCTAGCTGTGTTTTAATTGAAATATTTTTCCAGTGATCTTAGTGAAAAAACTAACCAATACATGTTTAAAATGCTTGAAAAATAAATAAGATTAAGTCACTTTGTATATATTAAGCAAGAAGATTTGTAGACTAAACTTCATTTTACAAAAAACAATAAATATCCACTTTCTCTTTTTTCAAAAAGAATGTTCTTGAAAAGGTTTAATCTTTGTGAACAAGGATGGTGCAAAGTTGAATGACTAAAAATCCATATGGTGTCAGTGATGGATCTCAACAGTGGAAGATGAACAGTAAGTTGAGAAGTGAGCAAGATGGTTTGTAAAGAACTGGATAGTAGTTTCATGGCAAGGGTTACATAGAAAGCAGTGCATTTGTCTAACTTGTAGCTAATATAATAATGTATATGAAAAAATAGACTTGTGGTAACATTTTTGTTAGTATCAATCAGACGTTGATAATTTACTGACCAGCTGCTCTCTCCCTTTTTCGTCTTGAGGGGCTTTAATGGACACAATCCCTTCAGTGGTGGAGCTGATATTGATGGAAGGGTTCGTTCTGTGGAGTGTATCCTCTTGGATCACAATGTTTCTCTCTTTAATATTGGTTCCTTTACCTATTTTCATGCACCTAGTAAGTTTTTACTGCTATTGATCTATCTATCTGTTCCCCTTACATTTTTAATTTTTCTTCGAAGGTTGACAGTGACTCATGGGGCAGTGATAATTTTCCCATCATTTTGCAGTAAATTGGCCACAGTTTGCCACCCGACCTATGTGCCACAGTGGAAGTTGGAGCATGCTGACTGGCTCTCTTACACTACTCTCTCAGGATTTGATCCAGCTGTTGTTAGTCTTCCGTATATTGACGACTGCGTGGAGGCAGTAACGAATTGTTTAATTCAAGCAGCTGTTCATTCCATTCCCAAAACCTCGACACGTTTTCCATGGTACCTTCGTCCAGGGTGAACTCCTGCCTGTCTGCAAGCATGGTAGGCTCAGAAACTGGCCTGGTATATCATTCACAGGTATCTCACTCTTTATATATGCATTGCTCTCCAGCAGGCTCATGCTCTTGCCCAGCTGGTCAGATGTAAAAGCTCGAAAGAATCTTGGATTAATAAGTTCACTACCAGCATATCTTTTACACCAGTCCTAAGGTCTTTTGGGGAAAGATTGAGAAGGTCGGTGGGAAATATGCTTCCTTTCCCCTTTTCCATCTTGGTCTCTAATGGCCAGAAAGTTGCTGATGTACAGCACATCACTGATACTCTTGGAGAGGGCTTTTCTTATCTTTCCAACATTTCTGTTTCTTTCCCTGCTTTCTTGGCCATCAAGTCTCGGGCAAAGAGATCAACACTTTCCTGACAGGCTGATCATCTCTATGAGTATAATAATCCATTTACACTGGTGGAACTTCAATTCACTCTTCATCAATCTGGGAGTACATTGGATGGACCTGGTGATATTCATTCTAAGGTGTTCTGGCACCTCTCTCCTGGTCTTCTTCTGGTCGTTTTTAACCAGATTTGGAAGGAGAATGTTTATACAGATGTGTGGTGCAGGGCTATTGTTCTTCCATTCTCAAAGCCTGGGAGGGATACCAAGATTTCTTATAATTATCATCTTTGTAAGGTTTTGGAGAGGATGATTAATGCTCATTTTGTTTGGTTCCTTGAATCAAACAACTTCCTCTCGCCTACCCAATGTGGTGTTTATAGACATCACTCCACTGCCGACCACCTGATTCGTCTCGAAACTTCGATCAGAGAAGCCTTCCTCAAGATAGATCATCTTGTTTCTGTATTTTTTTTTATCTTGAGAAGGCTTATGACTCTACATGGAGGTTTGGCATTTCGAAAGACATCCATTCATATGGGCTGTGTGACCATTTACTCTTTTTTATTCATAACTTTTTACTCCGCTGGAGTTTCCAAGTCTGTGGATTTGACCCTGTCCTGATCCTTCACACAGTAACGTATAGTCCCTCAGGGCTGTGTTTTGAATGTCACACTTTTCAGTATTAAGATTAATTCTCTCACTTAACAACTTCCTCCTACTGTTGCAAACGGCCTCTATATCAACAACTTCCACATTTCTTATTGGTCATCAAACATGAGGTTTATTGAGAGACAACTTCAAACTGCTCTCGCTTGCTTGTTGAAGTGGAGGACAGCAAACGGTTTCACCTTCTCTTCTTCTAAAACCATTTACATTAATTTTTGCCACTAACAGGGCTTACACCCTGATCCTAAGCTCCGTCTCCATGGTGGTTTTTTTCCCGTGGTTCCTGAAACAGTTCTTGGGGCTTCTGTTTGACTGCAAGCTGACTTTTATTCTTCACAATAAGCAGCTTTGTGTCAAGTGTCCTCTCTTCCACTTTTTGGTGAGCAGATCTATCTTCTATGTTGAAGATCTATTGTGCCCTTATACATTACAAGCTGGTCTATGGGCCTCTGCCTTGAAGATGTTGAACCCTGTACATCATCTAAAGCTTCGGCTCTGTATGGGGCTTTCCGCACTTCACCAGTACACCGAGTCCCATGAACTTCCTCTTCACCTCAGACATTTGTAACTTTCTTTATGCTATCAAGCTTCGATCCTTATCACAGCATCCTATCTTTGAGTCATCTGAGGAAGGCAGATACTTTCGATTGGAAGGACTGTGTTCTCTTTGCCGAATATCTTTCGAACCTTTCTTCTGTTCCTATTTTTACGAATGGTTTAAAATCAGGTGACTCTGCCATGGTTAGTTGTGGCTCAGTGGTTGCTCACAGGATTCCCTCTACAGTTTCTGGTGTTACTGCCGAGTTGTATGCCATTGCTCTTGCCTTGGATCACGTAGAAGCTAAGCAATACACTAACTTTACTATGTACACCGACTCACTTACCTTTCTGCTGGCCCTGGAATCTGTTTTTTTTATCTTCAGAAACAACTGGCCCGTTTTTCTCAGTCACTTGTTTCTATCCAGTTGGTCATGTTGGTATTCGCGAGAATGAGCTTGGAAACACCACAGCTAAGTCCTACTCTGGAGCTGTTACAGCCATGCCTGTTTCATGTATCGACTTTGGTTCTGTGATCAAGGCACGGCTTTGCATCAGTTAGCAGATGATTTGGGGTGAGCAACTTCATAACAAGCTTTTCCAGATCAAACCATGGATTTTGTTTTGCCGTCTAATTTCCGTAAGGATGACGAGATGAAGTTGCCTTGGCTAGGCTACGCATTGGTCACAACTTCAAACTCATCGTTTTCTTTTATGTGAGACTGATCCACTAATGTGTGACTTTTGGGATACTCAAATCACAATTGCCCACGTTTTACTTTTGTGCCGTCGTTACGAATGTGAGGATTTACCCCTGATGTTGGACGTTGTCATTGGCGATAACTTGATTGTGTTTTTACGGGCCATTGGCCTTTTTTAAATGTATTTAAGTTTTTATCTGTTTATTGGACATTGTTTAGCCTTTAACTTGATTTCTTTTTACTTTGGATGGTTTTCTTTTTGTTTTTATATCAGTTGTTTGGCGCAGATAGCCACGTTGCTTTGCGCCAATAACTATGAAAAACCAACCAAACGTCTGTCCGCAAAACTCCTTCAACAGTTAAATTATAATTTGGATGAAACTTACCACGATTTTTCAACATTATATGGGGAAGTTCCTAACAAAGTTTCATTACAATTGGGTCTCTTATAAAAAAGTTTATTTAGTGCATGTGCCCACTTTTTTTTAAAGAAATAAGTCAATAACAGCTTTATATCACACCGAAATGAAAAATGTTATAAAATAGACCCTTGCTAAAATAAAATTAGGAAATTATTTTATTATATTTTTTTCCCTAAATATAGAAATGGTACTTCTTCCCTTTTAAATTGTGTACATTAAGTTTGTACATTTATTATTATCAATGAAATATTTTTTTAATAAACTTCTAAAATTGTGGTAAAGTGAGTTTAATGCAGAATTTAAAAGTGTCTTCTTAGTGGAGAATCAAAGCATACTCTATGAATTGAATTGTTCTGTGATCGAAAGAATCATAAGTCCTTCATAGGAGTTCGTTGCATACAAACTTGTAGGAATTTTGCAGTAAATCGATCTTCAAAAGTTACACAAGTGTTTTTAGCTGCGGCTCATAGAATGGCTCAGTATATTTTTTTCAAGTACACACATTTACCTCATATCTACCCCATCTTTTGGCCGATTTGAGATCTAATTACAGTTTTGGACTCAGGAGGTCAAACCCTTTCGATTGATGTATTTGATCACGCCCAAGGTCTCATAAATTAATTTGCCTAAAATAATTTCAATTCGATGGTAGGTTAGTGGAGATCCTGGAGAGTAATAAAATCGAATCGGGTATACGCGCGCCCCACGCTTGGTATTGCTGGCGCACAAAAATATAGTCAATAAAGGGGGGGGGGGATCTCATAGATTAATTTACTCTAATTCTGCCAAAAAAATATTATAAGTGCCTAGGATATTGAGGATTCAAAAATATAGAAAACAACGATGCCAAGAATTGCCAAACGGAAGAGTGACTTCATCATCATGTGTCGTCTTCCTCAGGAAGGTTGGCTGTCACAATCCTCCACTTCTGTCTGTTCTATGCTTTTCTCACCAGGTCTTCATATTTCACTATCTCAGTCTACTTTTTAATATTCGTTTTTCCACTCTGTTCTTGGTCTTCCCTTTCTATCTGGCCCTCTAGTAGGACTCTCTGGATGTTGTCTCGTCTTATCTTCTTTGTGGTTGGTATAACATATTTTTTTACATTCACCATACTGAGAACTTTTTCTTTTGTTACCTTATTGCGGAGAAAGATTGAAACTTTGAGAAAGAAACGTCAGGATGCAAGTTATAGAAAGAAAGAATAAAAAAGAGATAGGCTTGCCCACTAAGTTATGAGACAAGAAATACAGGAGCACATCAACTTACCTACCAAGATGTTGTTAGATGTAAAGAGAAATTTTGTGTCATAGAAGTTCAGCTCGCGAAAAATCCTAACCGAACATTCACCCTTAGGACGGGTTTCCTTCTTTTATATATAAACAAACAAAAACCTGCCATTACTAAATACACAGTTATGCACGTATATTTATTAAACATTTGTTCGTGGTTAGCTATTTGTTAAATTCTGGGCCTGGTGGCTAGTGCGCTTGATTCCCAATTTGAGGGTCATGAATTCAAACACCCGTCGCCGAACATACTCGTCCTATAGTTACCATATGATCCGGGTGTAAAAGTTCTTGCCGTATAAAAATACCGGCCGACTCCAGAGTAGTTGGGATTAAAGTCGCTATGAAGAAGATACTTGTTGAGTTCTGTTGCGATTTTTATTAATAATAGATAATCATTACAGATCTTGTAACGTATGAAATTATTTAATTTCTGTAGTGTAGAGCTTTGTACTGTCAGTTTTTGTTTGTGTTTTAGTAAACGCTCCTGGAGAATCTGTAAAGCGAAACGTTGAGTGTCTAATTAAATGAAAACAACATTTTTGTGTTATAAGGTCGTTTATCTAACATTAACATGTGAAATTATCGAACAACTGTTTTACTTAATGTTAAGTAAACCTAGCGAAATTCAGTTTTTTGAATTTTTTTAAAACATTTGTGTAACCCTAAATATATATTTCGTCGATTGTGTTAGTCGTATTATTATATAACAACATACTGGATTTTACAGCAAACTGAACATCAAGGGTCAGCAGCCAATGGGTTCTTCGTTAATCACAAAACTATTAAAAGGTATTAAGTTACA
>NW_013673934.1:0-1273 GCF_000517525.1 Limulus polyphemus
CATTTCCGGTACAATGTAGCCGATGGCGACAGTGTATGTGAAAAGGTGTTAGGGATATTTTACTTTAGAAATAGATAAATATATGTATATTTAAAACTATACTAAAGAGTTCAAGTAAAATAAAGGTAACACTTGTAGACTGATTGAAAAAGATATGTTATGCTAATCAATTTATTAAAACAGGTATGGAAAATTATCTTAAATAAATAGTAAGTTTTAGGAAATTCAGCGTTCACGTTATACGAAAAACATACAAGCAAAGAACAAAAATTATTTTTCTGAGAGAGATGAAACCAATGAACGGAGATCACTGATTCCAGAATCTGGATTAATTCCTAAAGGTTGAACAGTGCTTAGATTAGCAGTCCAATAAGCTTCTTTTATTTCTCTATGTGCTTTAGTTTTGAATCCTGTTTCAATTTAGATAAGAGTAACATCGTTAATGGAATGACCGGATTGGTTAAAGTGTTGAGTAACAGGGAGATCTTTTTTTGGTGTTAATAGAAGATTTATGGTTGTTAAAACGTTCTCTAAGAGTTGTTTGTGAATGTCCTACATACTGGTGATTGCATTTACATTGTATAAAGTAAATGGTGTTTTGTGTTTCACAAGTGATTTCTTGGGACATTTTAAAGTTTATTTGATTGTGCTTGTCAGAAATGTTTTACGAATTCTGGTAAAAACATTTTCATCTCCTACAACTTAACGATCGCCTTAAACAGATATTTCCTGAAGTTCACGCTGTCTCCTTCCGAAAAAGCAGAACTGTAAAAGATATCCTTGTTCCCACAAAAGTGAATTACATCCTACCCAAAAATTGGCTGTCATCCATGTAATAAAGCCCGTTGTCAAACCTTCAAGTTCATAAAAACCACTGACTCATTTTCTGACGAGCAAAATCAAAGAAACTTTAAAATATTATACTTTATTAACCAATCAGTTCAATGTGTTTAATGAGTGATGGTAACTAAGTGATGTACAGAAATATTATCATACTTTAATGATGTTAGAAAAACAGGTAGGTTCAAGAAGACTTGATACAAATGAATTAAAACCCTATAACCCGAGCGCTTTCGAAAGGTGGACTTTTCTTCTCCAGGGGCAAACTGGGAACGGTGGTGTAATCAAATGAGTTATATACAAAAAGGGAGTTTACTGACGTCATGAAGTTCATCCGGTTTTCCAGGAAATGTATAGTATATTTCTCTATGTACTGTTGTAAGTTTCTCATTTCCGGTACAATGTAGCCGATGGCGACAGTGTATGTGAAAAG
>NW_013673934.1:2130-7039 GCF_000517525.1 Limulus polyphemus
TTCTGACGAGCAAAATCAAAGAAACTTTAAAATATTATACTTTATTATCACTCATTAAACACATTGAACTGATTGGTTGTAGCTAGGTGATGTACAGAAATGATGTCATACGTTAATGTCACTTATTAAACATGTGGATACAATTAGCTCTGTAATGTCGTTATTTATATATATGTATCCGAAACGTAAAGGCTGCACAAAGTGTATTCTAGATTGTTTATTTCAGCATTAGTCCCCTTTCTCTGTAACTATATATATATATATTAGTTAATTTGTCTTAAGCGAAAAGTGCTGAAACACATAGGAGTTCCCATTTTTTCATTTCAAAACAATTGCAAGTTTCATATTTCTCTCACCGGGCCTAATATTTATATAGATTAGTTTCTGAATAAGAAGTAAAAAACACCCAAGCTTTTAACAGAACCTTCAATGGTATAGTCACGTGTTTCAAATATAGGAATAAGATAATAAGTTCAAACCCTTTAAATTAGGGAAAATGTCAAACTTAATATCCGCTCGTTTCCATACATGGTTTTCGATTGATTTGGTTAAGCGTTTCAAGTTTTCGTGTTTTAGTAAAAGCTTCTTTTTGTTGAATTAAGCTTTTAATTTGAAACCGCACATTTCACGAAAGAATTCGTCAATTACAAAGGAACCACATTCATCGAGGAGACCTTAGAGCTTAGTAAATTGTGTTTTGTTTCGACGAATAAATGAAGAGACAGAAATTTCCATACTTACGAGAATCGGTAATGCATTAGTGTGAAGAAAGGTAATTAAAATTAAATCCATTCAACTTGGATTTTAGAGATTGTGTTAAGTTATTTTATACAGTTACTTCGTACAGCCGAGAGTTCTCAAACTCGGCCATACCGACATAATAGAACGAGGCTTAACTAATCCAATTAATTCCATGTTGAATTTGAATTATTTGAACCTATTTAAATATAAATGGAAAAACCTTGGAGGGGTTAAAAGTATCTTGCTTTCAAGAAGCTCCAGAATTTCTATCTCTTAGAATTTGCAATCCTGGAATGACAATATACAACATTTAAATATGAGTTCAAGCACAATATACGCAGGTTTAGTTATCGCTACGGGTAGGGGTCAAAGGGCATGTCGTCACGTTTGTAGGTTTACATTCAAAATCTTATTGAACTATTATTTTATGAATGTATGTCAATAAGTTTGGTATCATATTGTAGATTATAATTCAAATTTTATTATTATATATTAGTTAGTCTTTAATTTAAAGGTAAATATTTTTTACATGTTATTAAATAACGACATTTCTTTGTTAACTAGGCACGTTGTCTCCACATTTGTTTGTTAACTTGGCACGTTGTCTCTACAATTGTTTGTTAACTTGGCACGTTGTCTCCACATTTGTTTGTTAACTTGGCACGTTGTCTCTACAATTGTTTGTTAACTTGGCACGTTGTCTCCACATTTGTTTGTTAACTTGGCACGTTGTCTCCATATTTGTTTGTTAACTTGGCACGTTGTCTCTACAATTGTTTGTTAACTTGGCACGTTATCTCCACATTTGTTTGTTAACTTGGCACGTTGTCTCCACATTTGTTTGTTAACTTGGCTTGTTTTCCTCACATTGTCTGTTAACTTGGCACGTTGTCTCCACATTTCTTTGTTAACTTGGCACGTTGTCTCCATATTTGTTTGTTAAATTGGCACGTTGTCTCCACATTTGTTTGTTAACTTGGCACGTTATCTCCACATTTGTTTGTTAACTTGGCACGTTGTCTCCACGTTTGTTTGTTAACTTGGCACGTTGTCTCCACATTTGTTTGTTAACTTGGCACGTTGTCTCCACATTTCTTTGTTAACTTGGCACGTTGTCTCTACAATTGTTTGTTAACTTGGCACGTTATCTCCTACTTTCGTTCAGATTACGTTTTATGACGCCCACAATACAACGTCTATAGTTCCTTACGGATTGACAAGCTAGCATATAAAATAAGATCCTCTTATCTTTTCTATTTGCAGAGATATCATTACATTCTTTGTTTTTTAGAACACATATCTTACAGAAGAGCATAAGGTTAACATATCCGTTTAATAGTTTATCTGTACTTTTTTTTACGGTTTATATAAGGAAGGAAAAATCTTAACGAATATAAGGTTCTCCGTCGATTTAATTGTTTGCAATCATCAGTGGTTTGAATTTAATGTTTAGCTGTGATCTAATTAGTTGAGTTTAATGTTTAGCCGTAATCTAATTAGTTGACTTTAATGTTTAGGCAGTGATCTAATTAGTTGGGTTTAATGTTTAGCCGTGATCTAATTAGTTTACTTTAATGTTTAGCCGTGATCTAATTAGTTGAGTTTAATGTTTAGACCGTGATCTAATTAGTTGACTTTAATGTTTAGGCAGTGATCTAATTAGTTGACTTTAATGTTTAGGCAGTGATCTAATTAGTTGAGTTTAATGTTTAGGCAGTGATCTAATTAGTTGAGTTTAATGTTTAGTCGTGATCTAATTAGTTGACTTTAATGTTTAGCTGTGATCTAATTAGTTGACTTGAATGTTTAGCCGTAATCTAATTAGTTGACTTTAATGTTTAGGCAGTGATCTAATTAGTTGAGTTTAATGTTTAGCCGTGATCTAATTAGTTGACTTTAATATTTAGGCCGCGATCTAATTAGTTGACTTTAATGTTTAGCCGTAATCTAATTAGTTGAGTTTAATGTTTAGCCGTGATCTAATTAGTTGACTTTAATGTTTAGCCGTGATCTAATTAGTTGACTTTAATGTTTAGCCGTGATCTAATTAGTTGACTTTAATGTTTAGCCGTGATCTAATTAGTTGACTTTAATGTTTAGACCGTGATCTAATTAATTGACTTTAATATTTAGACGTGATCTAATTAGTTGACTTGAATGTTTAGCCGTGATCTAATTAGTTGACTTGAATGTTTAGACCGTGATCTAATTAGTTTACTTTAATGTTTAGCCGTGATCTAATTAGTTCAGTTTAATGTTTAGCCGTGATCTAATTAGTTGACTTTAATGTTTAGCTGTGACCTAATTAGTTGACTTGAATGTTTAGACCGTGATCTAATTAGTTGACTTTAATATTTAGCCGTGATCTAATTAGTTCAGTTTAATGTTTAGCCGTGATCTAATTAGTTGACTTGAATGTTTAGACTGTGATCTAATTAATTGACTTTAATGTTTAGCCGTGATCTAATTAGTTCAGTTTAATGTTTAGCCGTGACCTAATTAGTTGACTTTAATGTTTAGCCGTAACCTAATTAGTTTTTATCTCTGAACGGATGCAGATAACATAATCTATATAATCGTAAGTTCGTTTTGCGGTTTCGTTTTAAATTTAAGTTCTCCAACAACTCTGTGAGATTAAACAATTGAGATAGTGTAGCAGCATATATAGTTTGATTTTCAACATTCGACTGCTTTCAAAATCCCATCATTAGGCTTTTGTTCTTCTATATTTTCAACAAAAGTAAATCAGAGTTGATTCTTTTTTTTGTAATACCTGGGCTGTCTTTCCTCACGGTTTCACCTCCTCACTAAAAGTCGCCCTTATGTTTTCTGTACTTTCCTTTTATGGCGCTCGAATCACAATCTGCGGGTCGCGGTTCTAATCTCCTTCACTGAATATGTTCGCCATTTCAGACGAGGCAGCGTTGTAATGTGACAGTCAATCACACTATTCTTTGGTAAAAGATTAGCCCAGTAGTTGGCGGTGGGTGGTGTTGAATAGCTGCCTTTCCTCTAGTCTATCACTGCTTAAATAAGGAAGGCTCTAGTAAATTTATGCAAAATTCCAAATCAACCAATAGTGTATAGTCTTCTATTAGATATACTGAATTTCCTGAGTCTCGCACAGATATAAAATTTATTGTAGTTTTTTTTTACCTGTTTTGTATTTATGGCAAAGTTATTAAGGTTATCCGATTCCGTTGCTAATTTTGAGCTACTCACCAAAACGGAGGCACCCAGTCAGCATCCTACTACCCACCATCCGCGCTGAGAGGTTGACTGTCACTCATATAACACACCCACAGCTGTAGGAATATTTTGTAATATTGCATGAATTCGAACCCCGTTCTGAAACCGATAGTTTTACCACAGGGCCAACCGGCGCATCCTATACTTAATTATATATTCAGTTGATCAACAAATCGTAACTGAGCCTTTTATATCGTTTAACTGAGACATAACAAACTTATGTTCTAAGTGTATTGCTTCACTAAAACCTAACAAACTTATGTTTCTAAGTGTATTGCTTCACTAAAACCCAAAACCTTATAGAACCCAAGTGTACAGTTTCACTGAAAGAAAACCTTATAGAATCCAAGTATACTGTTTCACTGAAACCTAACAACCTTATAGAACCCAAATGTATTGTTTCACTGAAATCTAACAACCTTATATAATCTAAGTGTACTGTTTCACTAAAACCTAACAACTTCATAGAACCTAAGTGTACTGTGTCACTGAAACCTAACAACCTTATATAATCTAAGTGTACTGTTTCACTCAAATCTAACAACCTTATATAATCTAAGTGTACTGTTTCACTAAAATCTAACAACTTCATAGAACTTAAGTGTACTGTGTCACTAAAACCTAACAACTTCATAGAACCTAAGTGTACTGTGTCACTGAAACCTAACAACCTTATATAATCTAAGTGTACTGTTTCACTAAAATCTAACAACTTCATAGAACCTAAGTGTACTGTGTCACTGAAACCTAACAACCTTATATAATCTAAGTGTACTGTTTCACTAAAATCTAACAACCTTATATAATCTAAGTGTACTGTGTCACTGAAACCTAACAACCTTATATAATCTAAGTGTACTGTGTCACTGAAACCTAACAACCTTATATAATCTAAGTGTACTGTGTCACTGAAACCTAA
>NW_013673934.1:7489-9723 GCF_000517525.1 Limulus polyphemus
TGTTTCACTAAAATCTAACAACTTCATAGAACCTAAGTGTACTGTGTCACTGAAACCTAACAACCTTATATAATCTAAGTGTACTGTGTCACTGAAACCTAACAACCTTATATAATCTAAGTATATTGTTTCACTAAAATCTAACAACCTTATAGAACCTAAGTGTGTTGTTTCACGACAACTCTAACAGCCATACATGTCTAAATGTAATGTTTCATGACAAATTTAACTTGTATATTTTGTAATATAAATAACTTGTATATTGTGAAACTGGAAACTGTTTAGTCTCTGAAAACGAACTGCTAATAGTTTTGTTTCAAAGAGTACAATTTGAAATAACTAAGAAAAAAAAAACTTTCGTGTTTTTAATGATATACAAGTTACGTATAAAACCAAGATAAATCACACTACATGTAGTCTCGATTTAAAAAAAAATCATTTTTCATATTCCACACATATGAGGTGTTTGAATTTGGCTTTAAAAAAAAAAAGAGTTAATTATGTTTTCATTGGTTTACCAAACCATCTGTTGTACCCTTGTGTAGCTCGCAAATGAAGCACGTTATCATTTTAAGTACATAAGTAGTTTCCGCGTAGTATGCAATTTTTCGTTATCATTTGTATTGAAATTCTTCCACGACAGACTGACAGATACCTGTGACATTTCAATCTGTGGGTGTTATTATATCATGTGTGACGTGAGCAAGAAACGTTAGGGGTAGGTTGTTGGCGCCGCTGTTCTGCGCAAGTTTGATATTGTAGATATAGGAGTATGCTAGATAACTAAGGCCGTCATATACTAGCAGACTAGTTAACGTTTCAGTGTTAACAGTAAAATTCACACAAGTCCCGTTATGCAGTCAAACATGAACGAGACGTTGAATACATTGTCAGGAGTGGAAAAGCATGACGTACGGAACCAGCTTGAAGCTGGGGGTAAACAAGAATCCCTTGATAAGAGGTGAGTCGTGTGATTCCGTTAACTTTGTTATTTA
This sequence comes from Limulus polyphemus, assembly GCF_000517525.1. Lineage (NCBI taxonomy): Eukaryota > Metazoa > Arthropoda > Merostomata > Xiphosura > Limulidae > Limulus > Limulus polyphemus. The sequence goes on from NW_013673934.1 coordinate 8,485, forward strand.
AATTAACAAGTTGAGTATGTTTCATAACGAATAAACACGAATTTCTCTTCCAAAATTAGCACATAATTCATATATACAATTTTCAACCCATGATTTATTAACAAGTAAAAACGTTGTTTATGTGTGAAACTCTACTCTTGATGAATTATTAAAATGTCTATGTAAACTGTTTATGTGTGAAACTCTGCATTCGATACATATAAAGGGTAATAGACATATTTGTGTGAAACTCTGATATATTTATGTGTGAAAACGTTTCATTCGACAAATATTATTAACGAATTATACAGACGTATTTCTCTGTTAAGAAGTTAGCGAGATTGATTCATGAAAACATAAAAACGACTTCTTTAAACATGCAGTAAAACTAATTGTTACTTGGAATTATAACTCTGTAAAACTAATAGTAACTTGAAATTATAACTCTGTAAAACTAATGGTAACTTGAAATTATAACTCTGTAAAACTAACAGTAACTTGAAATTATAACTCTGTAAAACTAATAGTAACTTGAAATTACAACTCTGTATTTGTCGGTAGTATTACACAGCCATAATCAGGAGTGAGGACCATTGAAACGTGAAGAGAAGTAATTACAAGTTGTAACTAGAATTTGATTGTGAACTAATGCACGAGCCTGACACTACGTGAATTTCAGATTTACGCACTGACTGTTTAACAGGCTTTGCTGTTGCGGGGAGAGGGAGGGGGGGGGATAGAATGGTTTATCGAAGGCAACAAAACAATACATCTTTATATTAACATACTAATCAGATAACTACCACACACGTCAGCGGACAGTTACCGGCGCAATTTCCTGTTTTTAGACGGGTTTATAAATGCCATCTACAATGTTATCTCGCAATTAGATAATCCCCCTTTGGTCTCCCCTCATCGGGATTTATCTACAAACCCCGGTATCTGTTATATTCACCTTTGACTCGTACTCTTTTGGTACACATTCCGATAATATTATGCAATTTGGGTCTTTTAATTTTTTTTAACACAGTGTTTAATGAACGAACTACGATAAAAAAATTACCCCCTTTTTTTTTTCTATGTAATTTACTATTTTTTGCCTTTAGGTACAGGCTTTCTATATTACTGTTAATGTTTTGTAAGGCTTAATGTTTGTGTACATTTGGCACATAGTGATTCCATTCTGCGAACACTATTGAATAGCTATTCAAAAGTGCCTCGTGCGTCAAGAAATACATTCGGAAATGTTCCAGAAATGAT
>NW_013673934.1:10695-19887 GCF_000517525.1 Limulus polyphemus
ATTGTTATTTTACGGTGATAATCTTGTTTTCTTGTGCCCAATAATGCATAATTTCATTTGATAAACACGTTTAGATTGAATGGTAATTTATAATCAGTCACAAGAACGTCGAATCTGAATCACTTGAAAAAAACACGGGGGTGCTTAACTTTTTTCCAGGTGTATATATAGGATTACGGACGAAACTCTCGTTTAATAGCGAAGGTATACAACTGATGAATTCCACTTATGATATTTTTATTTTATTACATTATACCATTCTAGTAATACCGATACATAAAATATTTTACATTTCTTGGTAAGTTAACTCTAAGTTCTGATCTATGTAGTTACATTGTTTTGATTAGAAGTTATTCATAATTATAGAGGGTAGGTCAATTTTAATAATTACGAAGACCTTTGATACCTTATGAGGCCCGGCATGGCCAGGTGGTTAGGGCGCTCGATTCGCAATCTGGGGTCGCGGGTTCGAATCCCCGTCATGCTCGCCCTTTCAGCCATGGGGGCGTTATAATGTGACGGTCAATCCCACTATTCGTTGGCAAACGAGTGGCCCAAGAGTTGGCAGTGGGTGGTGTTGACTAGCTGCCTTCCCTCTAGTCTTACACTGCTAAATTAGGGATGGCTAGCGCAGATAGCCCTGGTGTAGCTTTGTGCGAAATTCATAACAGATAACCTTATGAGGTCTGGCATAGCCTGGTGGTTGAACGCTCAATTCGCAATTTATGGGTCATGGATTCGAATCCTATCATCGAGTATGCTTTTAATCCCACAATTGGGTAGTAAAAGAATAGCCCAAGAGTTGGTGATGGGTGGTGTTGACTATCTCCTTCTAGGAAAGGCTAACGCAGGTAGCTCTGCATCAAAATTACAAAATTAAAAAACAGTCAAATAAATATTATTATTTGTTAAATGGACCATCAGAAAAATCTCACAAGAATATTATAAAGAAGCTTGTAAAAATTGTTATTTGTAAAAAAAAAAAAAACCTTAAGAGAATAAAACTAGTCTTAACTCGAGCATAGATGTACGACAGATTACATCTAAGACAGGAATAATCGAGAAAATTAGGCTTAACACGAGCAGAGATTACGAAGATTACATCCAAGAGAGGAATCGTCAAGAAAACTAGGCTTAACTCTAGCAGAAATGTATGATAGATTATATCCAATTAAGGAACCATCAAGAAACTAGGCTTAACTCGAGCAGATATGTACGATCATCATCTAAAGTTAGGAGCTTTATTTTATTAAAGTTCTTTAATATTATTGACGAGATATGCAGAATGGGAGTAAATGTATTTGAGGAAAGCCCCAACAGTAATTGCTGTGCTGACGAACTCTTTAACTCGTTTATTTGGTGACTCTCTTGTTATTCGGAACAAAGTCATGGATGAAATTATAAGCAGTGCATATAAATAATGCAGAAAAACGTGTTTAAAACTTCGATAGGACAGAAACATTCAGTAATATTCTAGAGAAGGTACTTAGTAAATTAATTAGGTCTAGAGAAAGTGACTGTTCTGAGAATCTAGCCACTCAAAAAATTAGGTCGGTGATAAAACTGGTTACTCAGGATTTATTTAGGAAATTTGTTATAACTGTAGCAAACTCTACAGTAATCTTGTGTATTGGATTTGGGCTTACCACAAAAACGGCAAAAATGAACGATTTGTGGTCCCTTTGACATTTACATGTAGAAAATAGTTTTTCTGCTCTTTGCCATTTCAGGAACTAAGCGGAAAATTTAAACAGAATGCCACTTTTCTACTGGCACAAATGGAATTATACAGTAATTCTGGAAAAAAACTGGGTTCTTTCAAGAATTATGTTTCGTACTGAAGGGCTATTGAAATTTTAATACTTTAATTACCACCTACTAATTTATTTATGCCCATACCAGCCCTTTAGAAAAAAAAACACTGAAATCTTCGAACTGTACTGCATGCTTATTCCTTGCAAGTCTTTATAACGTAAATCTGACTGACAAATTTTTGAATTGGGTAAGAAACAGTGCTTTGTGAATCGCAAAGTTTCTTATTCAGAGATTTTGCACTCGTGGCATTTACGACCACTACTTTTTACTCAGGATTTTACGAAGCCTTCTGGTCAGTGAATTCAATATTTAATGCCATTGAAAGGTGTTCAGATGTGTTTAAAACTATAAAGATTTCTAGCAAAAAACTTTTCTTCTGTAATACTTATAAGCAGAATCTTCAGTCTGTTGTATTTTTGATGTGTAACGCTTCCTACTGGCCAAATTACCTGAATGTTATATAAAATGTACTTACATTTGAAAATATGTTGGCTAATTAAATTCAGAGCCATAACAGTTCGCTATTTTAACCAGTTTCTTCCCGTAGTGGTACCTCTGTGTCTCAGTTATTATTACTAAAAAAATTACTGCTCTCTTAACAAATCCATAAATTTGCCGATTTTTTTTTCCATTTGAACACGAAACGAAAACAAACTTAATTGATTTTCTTCTTTGGGATGAGGGTGTACGTTAAATTCTTTTGGATATATGCACATCAAGAGAGTTTTGAAGATTAATTTTCAAAATAAAGTAAGGAAAAATCTTCCTAAAAGGGACAACAAAAGCCATTAAAAAGAGAGAGGAAGTTGTGCTTCAACAGTTTTACTACGTGGGGCAACATTAACTGAGATTAGGCTTTACGGTCAACAAGTGAAATAAGAATAACGAATTAAGTGAGATTAGGCTTTACGGTCAACAAGTGAAATAAGTATAACGAATTAAGTGAGATTAGGCTTTACGGTCAACAAGTGAAATAAGAATAACGAATTAACTAATATTACGCTTTACGGTCAACAAGTGAAATAAGAATAACGAATTAAGTGAGATTAGGCTTTACGGTCAACCTCCATATTTTAAACTGATGCACAAACTTCGTGATTTTACGATTCTTCAAGAACAACGTGTCTTACCACTTCGCTTATTATTATAGTATAAGGAATAAAATGTTCACTATCACTAGCCAGTTCTAGAGTTGAACATTTCATGTAATTACAACCCTCTTGCATGTTATTTACACCTTATTACTGGTGTTTGTGTTCCTAAGTATTGTGCAACAAGATTTTGAGTCTCAGAAAATCCTGCACTATTCGTGAATTTGTTTCCTTATGGAGCTAATATAAAATACTTGAAACTTTCTAAATAGAGTAAAAAGATATTTAGATGATATCAGTAGGGTACATGTATTTTATATCCTGTGTGTGCAGTGTTTAGTTCGTTCTTTCTTTGTACTCAGATTATGACGTCACATGCTAGGTCGGTGATGATAGGATCAACTATGTTTGCATCACGTTTGAAACAAACATGACAGTCTGTTGAACACATATCAATGTGGCAGAGCTAACAGTTTGTTGAACAAACAACAATGTGGAGACTTGACATTGTTGTTTGTTCAACAGACTGTCATGTCTGATACATTGTTGTTTGTTCAACAGACTGTCATGTCTGCCACATTATTGTTTGTTCAACAGACTGTCGTGTCTGCCACATTATTGTTTGCTCAACAGACTGTCATGTCTGATAAATTGTTGTTTGCTCAACGGACTGTCATGTCTGATACATTGTTGTTTGTTCGACAGACTATCATGTCTGATACATTGTTCTTTGTTCAACAGACTTTCATGTCTGCCAGATTGTTGTTGGTTTTTTGACAGACTATCATGTCTGATACATTGTTGTTTGCTCAACGGACTGTCATGTATGATACATTGTTCTTTGTTCAACAGACTTTCATGTCTGATACATTCTTCTTTGTTCAACAGACTTTCATGTCTGCCAGATTGTTTTTTTTTTGACAGACTGTCATGTCTGATACATTGTTGTTTGTTGAACAGACTTTCATGTGTGCCAGATTATTTTTGACAGACTGTCATGTCTGATACATTGTTGTTTGTTCAACAGACTTTCATGTCTGCCAGGTTGTTTTTTTTCCGACAGACTGTCACGTCTGATACATAGTTCTTTTGTTCGACAGACTGTCATAATGTCTGCCAGATTGTTTTTTTTTGATAGAGGTCATGTTTTCCACATTGTTGGTTGTTCACGAGACCGTCATGTCTGCCACATTGTTGTTTGTTCAACAGACTGTCATGTCTGATACATTGTTGTCTGTTCAACAGACTGTCATGTCTGGTACAAGTCTGTTGAAGACATTGGTCTTAGAGATTACAGGCATTAGTGATGTAGTGATAGAATTCGACAATCCTGTAAAGTGTAACATTAGCTTAGAATACGTTAAGATCAAAATTGAAACAAAGGGCACGGAGAGTTTATTGTGTAGTTTGTGCTTAAAAAATAAAGAAACAAATCCCCTCATCTAGCGAAATGAATATCCAAATCAAGAAGTTAAAAAAAACTAGCAATGAAACAAGAACAAACTATACTATCATCAAAGTTGTATGTGATTAGAATGAAACAAGAACAAACTATACTATCATCAAAGTTGTATGTGATTAGAATGAAACAAGAACAAACTATACTACCATCAAAGTTGTGTGTGACTAGAATGCAACAATATTTTTTAACGTGTGGGCAAGTCCTGTCAGTTGTTATGAAATACTCAGGAATCATGCAATGAGTTTTCCTAAAAATGTAGCCTAGTCAAGATACACATGTATACACAGCTTGTGGGCGAGACTGTGAGTACTAAATGTGCCTTATCTACCTACGCCTTAGTTAGCGAACCGTCCCACAGCTCTAACAACGCATGTCTTCTCCCTCAGTAGGCTGAAGTTTGACCGAAACTAACTTACCGAATTATAAGATCACGAAATGCCGAAAAAGCATAAAAAGAGGTATTTCTTGCGTCGTTTGTTTCGGTGAGTTGTTTTTTCATTGTTGTATTACAACAGTGTTTACCTATTATCGTATACATATATATATATTTGTGTAAAAAATTCGTTTAAAATCAAAACATTTCTCGATGTCTCACCAATGTATATGAATGTGTGTGTGTGTGTGTGTATATATATATCACATGTATATCCATATTCAACGACGACTTTTTGTGGGTAGTGGGAAAGGAATATTTTTTGATACATTAAGTTAAATTTAAGTATAATGTTCCACATTGCTGGTACGATTTTTTTTTGATTATTATTATTTGGTGTGCTGTTGTTTGTGCTTCATAGAGGTCGCTCCATTGATCGAAATACCGTACCTTAATGCAAGATTTGTATTTCCTACTACAGGATGTTGTTGCGAAGTGAATAATCAGTACCTAGTTTGTTTAGTTTGTTTGTTTGAATGCGAAGTCACGTTAGGCTATCTCCGCTCTGTATACTGCGCCAAATCGAGCACTGGATTTTGTTTAGGATTGCAATGTCCGTAAGCTTACCGCTGACCCTCCGAGGGTAGGATAACTCAACTTTAATTAATATTATTTATATGTTTCGCCAGCTTTCACGTTGAACCATGTGTAATTTGTAGGTTTTATTTTTTGTTCGTTTACTTTTTTCGAGTTGTATTTGGCATTTTGAATATTAACCGCTACTTTTGCAAGACATTAACTATGTGACCAAGTCAGAGATCACAGGTTTTAGATGTTGCCATTCTTCACTCAACAGAGGAGCACAACCAAGTAAAGAAATACACAACAAAATGGCGTCTGTTTTTGATATCGTTTTCAACTTTGCTGTGTAGCATGACGTACTTTCTACATTACTACAAAGTTAAATGTGTGTAATATGACGTACTTTCTGCATTACTACAGTGTTAAATGTGTGTAATATGACGTACTTTATACATTACTACAGAGCTAAATGTGTGTAATATGACGTACTTTCTACATTACTACAGAGTTAAATGTGTGTAATATGACGTACTTTCTACATTACTACAAAGTTGAATGTGTGTAATATGACGTACTGTCTACATTACTACAGAGTTAAATGTGTGTAATATGACGTACTTTCTACATTACTACAGAGTTAAATGTGTGTAATATGACGTACTGTCTACATTACTACAGAGCTAAATGTGTGTAATATGACGTACTTTCTACATTACTACAGAGTTAAATGTGTGTAATATGACGTACTGTCTACATTACTACAGAGCTAAATGTGTGTAATATGACGTACTTTCTACATTACTACAAAGTTGAATGTGTGTAATATGACGTACTTTCTACATTACTACAGAGTTAAATGTGTGTAATATGACGTACTTTCTACATTACTACAGAGTTAAATATGCTTTAAATGTGTGTAATATGACGTACTTTCTACATTACTACAGAGCTAAATGTGTGTAATATGACGTACTGTCTACATTACTACAGAGCTAAATGTGTTTTAAATGTGAGTAATATGACGTACTTTCTACATTACTACAGAGTTAATTGTGTTTTAAATGTGTGTAATATAACGTACTTTCTACATTACTACAGAGTTAAATGTGTGTAATCTGACGTACTGTCTACATTACTACAAAGTTAAATGTGTGTAATATGACGTACTTTCTGTACTTCACGAATAGTTTTATATTTTTTTTACACAAACACGCTTGAATCGTGAATCCCAGTTAAGTAAACAAGGATAGTAACGTTTTTATTTGTACCAGAAAGATTATCAAAAGAAAATATCGCTAATATACATTTTTTATTAGAAAAAAATTGAGAGACACACTTCCTAAAATAACAAAAATACATACCATGTATTTCGTATTGGAAAAAAAAAGTTGTTTCTGCCTTATACAATTTTAAACGATATAAATATATGGAAAGATGGCCCCTCAAACAACCAGAATAGGAATCCGAAGTGAGATACGTTCCTATTATGTTTTAAAACCTCGCTAAAATTGTCTTGCGGTCTCTGGAATGTGAAAAAGGACTCTTTCTTTGTAGAAAATAGAATTTTCCAAGTTTGTGTTTCGTTATGTTTGATTGCATAATGGAATAATATACATTTTTCTACTTAACGTTCTTAACAAATCGTGGTGTGGCAACTGGGACAAGAACGTCATTTCTGGTGGTGTATTTCGTAACGTTTGATGTCATAATTTCTGTACTTACAAAGACAGATGTGCTTTGCAAGGCAGGATAGAGGTTTTTCAGAGGTTTTCTAAAGCTAGGCATGCCAAGGGTTTCTGGCTCTCGTCTCGTTGCCCCGAAAGCGTGCTCCAAATTTTGGGGCTGTGGATACTCTATAAGAGTAACGGTGAAATCCCATTATTTTGTCAGATAATAATGACCCAAGAGTGGCGTCCCCTGGTAGGACAGCAGTAAGTCTACAGATTTACAACACTAAGATACATAATTCAATTCTCGCGGTGGACACAACAAATAGCCCAATGTGGCTTTGCTCTCAAACAAACCTAAGAGTGGTGATGAGTGCTGTTGCCTAGATACATTCCCTCTAGTCTATCAGTAGAGACAGTTATGAGCAGGTTGGTCTTGTGTAGCTTTTCGCGAAAATTCTAAATAGAACAATAGCACCGAATAGTTAAGGGTTAGGTATTCCCTAAGGAATCAAATGATACACAATATACTGATGATGTGATTGGTCAAATTCCATATGTGTTTAGATTATCACTCATCTTTTTATGTTTTATCCACTTGAGATAAAAGTCTGTTAGGAGATGTTCTTCCTAGCTATTTCTCGTGTTGTTGTTGTTGTTTTGCGGGAAGCGCACAGAATAAGAATATTTCATAGATGTATAACTAGAAATATCGTAGCCATTTTGGGAAGTATGGCAATGTGGTGTAAATAGATGAGGTGTGAACCGAAGTTATTTCTCCCCCCTTCCCCCGAAGTGCGCAGAATAAAAATATTCGCATACGACTATTTTGAAGTTTGGAAATGTACGTAACTAAAAAGTAAAGGATTGATCAAAACAGAGACAATTAAATCGGTGATAGCTCAAAATTGGATAAACTATGAACTTAAGCAAAATATAACTTTCTGGAGATAAGTATGAGAAAAGGAAATCTGATGGAAGTCTCCGTCTTTCTGGAGCTCAGAATGAGAAAAGGAAATCTGATGGAAGTCTCCGTCTTTCTGGAGCTCAGAATGAGAAAAGCAAATCTGATGGAGGTCCCCCCCCCTTTTTTTTCCTTTTCTTAATTATATTTTCGTGTGCCAGCAATACCAAGTGTGGGGCACGCATATACCCGATTCAGTTTCAGCCAACCCTCAAATTGAAATACTTTTAGGCAGGATTAGAATAAATTAATCTATGAGACTCTGGGCGTGGCCAAATACATGAATCGAAAGGGTTTGACCTCTCGAGTCTAAAACTGTAATTAGATCTCAAATCGGTCAAGAGATGACGGAGCTAAAAGCTTGTACTTGAAAAAACAAAACAAAAAACTCAAAGCCGTTCTATGATCCGCTATGATGCGACTAAAAATATTTATTGCTTTGGTAAAGATTCCTGGAAATCAAACATAGAAGTTCTTTTACATGATCATTTGGCGATGTTTGATAGTGTCGTGAAAGAACGCCTGAGGATATTTAAAAAACGTTCTTTTGTATTCCTGGATGAGGTGGTGTTCTCCATATTCTTGGTTTGACTGCTGCTAGCAATGTCAATTATTACTCAGTTGTTCTCGACAAGTTCCAAACAGAAGTCGTATAGAACTTTCAACAACATATATTTGATCTAAGTTTGAAGGTGGTCGAGGGTATAAAAATGGAGTCAAAATGAAAGCCAAGTATGACGAATGAAAATAATTGTAGACTTAAATCCAATAGGTTTTTTTTTGTATCATCCAACAGACAGTCTCTGAATGCTATGTTGAACGGTGGAGTCATCTGGTTTATTGAGGCAGAAACTTTCTACTATTTGTTGTAAAGGATATATATATATAACTTTCTTGTTTCCATAAATCGTTGAAAAGTGTTGTTACAACACATTTCTCAGCTAACTGTGAGGCCATCAAATAACACGAGATGGGAAAGTAAAATTGATAATGTGTGTTGAGTTGTAGGCCCTCTATCGGAGAGTGACTATAATGACACAGAAAAGTATGTTAGATTTGTTTTGAATTTCGCGCAAAGCTACACTAGGGCTATTTATCTAGCCGTCCCTAATTTAGCAGTGAAAGACTAGAGGGAAGGCAGCTAGTCATCACCACCCACCGCCAACTCTTGGGCTACTCTTTTACCAACGAATAGTGGGATTGATCGTCACTTTATAACGCTCCTACGGCTGAGAAGG
>NW_013673934.1:20657-25058 GCF_000517525.1 Limulus polyphemus
ATGCCGATAAACCATTATTTCTTTTTCTAGAAACGTTTCAAAATTACAAAATATTTTTCTTCCTTTTCTAAGTGGAGTAAGGCTAAAGCGTATCCATTAAGCTTCATGGATCATTCAGGTTTTTTCACCTAAAAAAAGCGACATTAATTTCTTGACGACATCATTAACTGAAATATTTATTTGAAGTATTACTGCTTATACTATATTGAATAGTTATTAATATCTTGCAGTGATAAAGTGTCAATATTATTACTTGAAATATACAGCAAGAGAATACGCTGCCTCGCTTTATGGATGTGAAATATTCAGAATAGATCCCTGACGTAGGACATTCTATAGATAAGTATTGTCCGTCTTTGTTCGAAGAGACAAGGTCTCAAGGGAAGAGAAACGAAAATATCATTTAAAAGTTTTGTTTGCAATAAAAAGTTGGAAGCACACGTATTTAGAAGTATATATATATATCGAAGGAAAGATCAAGCTGAATTAAGCAAATAGAAAAGACAGCCTGGATGGTTTTCCTAAGTCTTATAATACCTTCAGCTTTGTGCAACTGAGGCTAATTTAAATATCCCCTTGTTTGTTCTTCAATTTGAATTTCGCAACTAAGATAAACCAATCATGACGGATCCCAAGAGGACGAATTCCAGGAAATATTACATATTAAACTAAGACCGAAGTTAATGGTTGCTCTTGGTATTTACCCAGCATAAAAAGTTTAAATATTTATAAGATCTTTACGGCATACTTCGACCACCAGATGGTGTTTTAATTCAATTTAACTTCGTTTATACATTAAAAATATTTAGAAGCATAAAATATTAAAACGTTTATAATATGTTTTTACAGTATACTCCCATCACCAGAGGGCGCTTTAATTCAATTTGACTTATTTCAAAAAATATAAAATATTACTTACATCACAGAGAATGTATACTGAGAAAAGCACAGATGTTTTTAACGTTGCACATATAAAATATTACTTACATCACAGAGAATGTATACTGAGAAAAGCACAGATGTTTTTAACGTTGCACAATCATAAAAGCACAGATGTTTTTAACGTTGCACAATCATTTTTTGAACATTATTTTTTCATTTACTGTACGAAGAGATGATTCATCCGCAGAACGTGAAGGCCACTTGTTCACACGCTTGAAATGCTTTCAATGATAACTTGAAACCCACTTTTATCTCGATAACAGAGAAAAGTGATCTTAAACACTGCATTATATAGTTTTGCCGACTTCGAAGGATTCTTTCAGGATGTTTCTGTTGGGTCAGATACTGCTAAGATCCGGGTTTCGATACTTTGCAGTAGGCAGAGTGCATATAGCCCACTGTGCAGGTTTGCGCTAAAAAATGTAACGACAACAAAAACATTTTTCAAGATTTCAAACAAAAGATGGTACCAAGGAATTTTAAATCAAGATCAGTTTATGGAGGGCCTGTGGCATGGCCAGGAGGTTAGGGCGCTTGACAGTTCGAATTCCCATCACTAAACTTGCTCGCTCTTTCTTGATGTGGGGGTCGTTATATCAATCGCACTATCCGTTGTTACAAAAGTAGCCCAAAAATTGTCGGTGGATGTTGTTGACTAGCTGTCTTTCCTCTAGTCTATCACTACGAGATTAGGGTCGGCTAACGCAGATAGTCCTCGAGAATGTTTGCGCGAAATTCAAAACAAACCAAACAGTTTATGGAACTCTGATAGATATATAAGTTACAGTATTCATAAAATGTCAGTTATCAACCTTACGTAGCGAGGCAAATAATACTCCCTAGTGGTATGGCATATAATACGTTATTAACGTCATTGTCTGTTCTTCACACACGGACTGGCACCTCTCAATTTAATTGAGAATGAAAATATGTTCCTTGTTCGTTTCAAAATTTTATCACAAAGCTATACAAGAAGACCCTAATTATAAATCTATGGACTAGATGAACGGCAGCTAGCTAGTCAACAAAATCTACCGTCTAATCTTGAGTTACTGTTGCCTGACCGAATAATGAGATCTGACCGTCACTCTTATAACGTACCCATGGCCCCAAATGGCAAAACCCGGTTGTTTTTTTGCAGTAACAGGACACGAACCATGAATCATTACTACATCAATCGAATGAAACCGGAATGTGGCAATTGTCTGCTTACATATGTGAAGACTCGTGCTTCTGGAAGAATGGACAACAATGGAACAAGACACCTGACACCTTGTGGAGTGAATGCTAAGTATGAGTCTAGGCTATAGTAGCGAAGAAAAGTGATATTAAGGGGGGGGGATAAAATGGTCTCTCGGAAAGCGTTAGAAGCTTGTATTTGAGTGCAACAAACACTTAACAATCACTATAATAAGCAATCAATGTTTTGGGGTATGAGGGAAGATAGAAAGTTTGTTGTGGTTCTGGTAGAAACTATCTACTACTAGCTCCCCCCCGTGGAGCAGCAGTAACTATTGAAGGCTTACAACACTAGTTCATTGTGCTTTACAACTAACAAACGAAGATGCTGTTATTCATAAAACACGGTCCAACTCTTGGACTGCTCTAATCGGCTAGTGACGACCCTTAGCGTGAGGCGGTGAAGAGATGCGAATCGACAGTTGTGTATGGTAACCATTAGGCCACGCCTGGCCAATACTTTATATGAGAATGAACAAACACTAGCTATAGTAAGAAAACGTTCTTATATCAAAGAAATAATAATAATATATTGGTAGATACGCAATTAAAGGAGATAAGTTATGGCAAGATCAAATAGTATTTTTGTAACAAAGAAAAATAAAGCGGCTGTGGATGAGGATGGCCAAATAAGATAGGCTTAGCTTGTTTGTTTAGTGCAAAGCTATTCAATGAGCAAGCTATGTTGTCTCCACTGCGGGGATCGATCCTCTTAAAGCTGCTCAGCCACCGAGGAATAAAATATTATTCGAATAAAATATAATAGTGAATAAATTATATACAGTGCCCAGAAACTGAAATAAAATGTAATTTTATTTGCAGAAGTAGACATAAAAAAGCATCCTTTTAAGTCCTGATTACTTACAGAGTTTCACTTTAAAACTAATCAGTAGAGTTGATATTGAGAAATGTGATCACAAAACGATTTTTTTTTTACGGAAACTAGTAAAAACAAAACTGCAATGTTATTAGATTGAATGGTTCCCCACTTGAAGTTGATGGCTGAGTGGTACTGGTATTCCTAAAGAACCAACGTGGCATCACAGACCACGTTGGTTCAGCCTGCGGCTGTTCAAATGATACACAGCCCAATAGTTCCAAACCTTTTCCCAACTGAGGACCGGCCTGTTCCGATCCCAAAATGTCAAGAACCGCCTCGTACAGCTTTGACATAATATATTAAACCACATGGGGGAATATCCCTGTGGACTGCCATCGGTCCAAGGACCTGGGATTGGAAACCATTGATGTACACATTACATCATCACTGGACTGTCCAAAGGTTTGGCTAAACCTTTCGTAAAGTAAGATAATTCCTTAGAAACGTCTAACTATTTGGAGATATTCCATCATACTTGTCTTTACTAGGTACAAGAGTAAATGTAATTCTCCTTCTACACTATTTTGAATGAACCAAGACCACAGCTAGACGTCTCTGAAGCGTTGAACATATTAACCAATCAAGATGTTGAACATATTAACCAATCAACGCATTGAGCACATTAACCAAACAAGATGTTGAGCACATTAACCAATCAACGTGTTGAGCACATTAACCAAACAAGATGTTGAACATATTAACCAATCAACGTGTTGAGCACATTAACCAAACAAGATGTTGAACATATTAACCAATCAACACATTGAGCACATTAACCAAACAATATATTTAACACATTAATCAAACAAGATGTTGAACACATTAACCAGCAATATGTTGAACATATTAACCAATCAACACATTGAGCACATTAACCAAACAAGATGTTGAGCATATTAACCAATCAACACATTGAGCACATTAACCAAACAATATATTGAGCACATTAACCAAACAAGATGTTGAGCATATTAACCAATCAACACATTGAGCACATTAACCAAACAATATATTGAGCACATTAACCAAACAAGATGTTGAGCATATTAACCAATCAACACATTGAGCACATTAACCAAACAATATATTGAACACATTAACCAAATAAGATGTTGAACACGCTAATAAAAAAAAGATATTGAACACACTAACCAAACAAGAGTTTGAACATACTAACCAAACAAGAGTTTGAACATACTAACCAAACAAGAGTTTGAACATACTAACCAAACAAGATGTTGAACACATTAACCAAACAAGATGTTGAACACACTAACCAAACAAGATGTTGAACACATTAAGCAAATAAGGATGTTGAACACATTAACCAACAAGATGTT
>NW_013673934.1:25068-29971 GCF_000517525.1 Limulus polyphemus
TTAACCAAACAAGATGTTGAACACATTAACCAAACAAGATGTTGAACACATTAACCAAATAAGAGTTTGAACACACTAACCAATTAGTAGTAATATGTTTTGTGTCAGGAATCAAACCGTTCAATTTCTAGAATTAGGATATGTTACCATTTCAACATTTTATTGTTTTTCGTTAAAATAGGAACCAAAACCCAGAAATCATAAGATGCATTTCATTTTGAATCTGGGTAAAGAAAAAAGGGATTGGGTTTTTTTACCTGTTACCATGTTGCTGTTGATTGGTGTTCCTGCATACACAAGTGTAACTGTAGGTTCCTTTGTATGTAATAGAAGGGTGAATGTATTTATAAACAGGACATACCAATTTAACAAACGTAGTTAAGAAATATTTGTTTCTTTCAAAGGATGTATTTGAGCAATTCACAGACGCTTCTAGAGTTTGTGAATCTCGCCTGTAGCCAATTAGAATCTCTTTCATCGTCTCTTCTGCGATTGAGTGGAGGGTTACGAAGAAATAAATAAAATCAGGATGTTTGTATTTCACAGTTATTAGTGTCACGAGAGAAAAATACGTGAGAGTTAGCAGAGCCGACAGCTGGAGTAGAGTGAAACCGAATATTTAATACTGTTTTACGAGTCTGCCTTCAAGGAAGCCAATACCACAAGCTTTAAATCACATCAGTATACGTGATTATAACTATGATATACGACGATATTAATATATGATAACGTTATTAATTGTTCAGTTGGATACTGTCCGAAATCTATCCTAAACCACTTTTCTAAAGCTACTAAAATGTGGCCAGTGGCTAAGTTGACCTCAAAAGTGGAGATGAGTGGAGGGGGGGGGGCAGGAAGGGAGGAAATAATGGTTTGCTGTCCACGAGTTTAACTAGGTCCCAGTTCCGACCAATTTACTGACTTGTAATTATTGAGAGTAAAATGTTTTAGCCGCAATGTGAAGGGGGGGGGGACATTTTCCCATATATTAAAAAGCGCGTGGGACATTCTCCCCCTTCATTCCCCGTGACAATTATGCTTGTGTGCGAGTGGAATAGTGAAAGTATGTTATGAGTACTTTTACCTGAATTGTAACAATAAACATGTAGTTCACGATAAAATAGTCAAATATCTACCGTATATTTTCTAACATATTGCTGTTTTCATTATGAAACCATCAGAGGTCTACAACAATATACTTAATTAAATGTATGGTGTTTTTAGTTGAGTTTGATTCACCGTAGTGAACCTATAAACTGCATTCTCCAAAACCACTGGGCCTAGCACTAACACAACAACTTCAGACGGTAATATAATAGGATACAGTTCCACTAGGCCTAGCGCCAACACAACAATCTCAGACGGTAATATAATCTGTTACAGTTCCACTAGGCCTAGCTCTATCACAACAACCTCAGACGGTAATATAATCTGTTACAGTTCCACTAGGCCTAGCGCTAACATAACAGCCTCAGACTGTAATATAATGTTACAGTTCTACTAGGCCTAGCGCTAACACAATTTCAGACGGTAATATGATCTGTTACAGTTCCACTAGGCCTAGCGCTAACATAACAACCTCAGACCGCAATATAATGATACAATTCCACTAGGCCTAGCGCTAACACAACCTCAGACCGTAATATAATCTGTTATAGTTCCACTGAGTCTAGCGCTAACACAACAATCTTAGAGGATAATATAATTTGTTACAGTCTCACTAGGCCTAGCAGTAACATAACAAACTCACACGGTAATATAATTCGTTACTGTTCCACTAGGCTTAGCAGTAACACAACAATTTCAGACGGTAAGTTGGCACAATAATGCCATATAAAATTAAGACTTCTATAGTGACAGATTATTGCAAACTTTGAGGTTTTCATTACGTACAACATACCAAATTACAGTATATATCATTGTGTCTTTCCTTTATTTACTTAGAAACCATTCTCTTAGGAGCTATAGTGCGCAGAAAAACTTGCCTAAACATTTCACTTGTTTTTATACTTTCTTTATTAATTCATTGAGTGTAGTGATGCTTTGCTTGTTAGTTTGTTGTTGAGCACAAAGCTATTCAATGGGCTAGCTGTGCTGTGCCCATTACCGGTATCGAAACTCAATTTTGAGCGTTATAAGTCAGCAACTGAAAAACTATAGGCTCAATGATGTTCAGATGTTTATCATTAATAAACTATCTCAAATATTATAAACATATAAGACAATGTGAAATATGTACTTCAGTTTTTGAATTTGTTGAATAAATTTTAATAGAATTTTATTCCAATTATTTAACGCAGTTTATTCTTTAGCAGTATGTAAATCGAGTTTGAATTCATTATTTATTTTTTTCTGGCACAACCAATCCTGCCATTGTCTATTTGAACGGTCAGTATGTTATTTTATTCTGTAATACAGTATTTACTTTTAGTAATGCCGCTTCGTTAGACGCGGTAAGTAGGCTTACATTAAAGTTGGTGGAAAAAACAAACAAAACCCTATACAACTTTCTTAGGACATCACAAGGTTATCTACGTTATACACCAAGTGGCTTGCGTCTGTTACGTATGTACCTTTGGTAGGAAAGTTGGAAAGTAGGTCACGCGCGTCCACATCCAATGTGTCAGACGTACTAGTTTGTAATTAACTTAATTGCATGTGACTAAGGTAAACAGTACACTGGTAACTAACACGTGAGTCCATGCTGCAAGCCACAGAATACGTCATGTATGACATGCAATTCAGAATGTTGGCTCAGGTTCTGTTCCGTTCAAAGTCGGTGGGAATAATTAAACCAGTGGCCATGCATGTTCTTGGTTAATAAAATGGCAGACTTACTTGTTCCTATACGAAGAATCTTGTAGTAATGTGAAACGTATCAGGAAAACAGATAAAGAAAGAAGTTTCAATAAGTGAGGGTCCAATAATTTGTTACGTGAACCTCGGAAAGTGATGTAGTTTGTGACATTTAGGTAAACCTAACCTTACCTAATACTAACCTAAACCAAACCTAACCAAGAATCTTGGGCGATAAAATGTGCGACAGTTTTACAGGACCTGGTAGAAACACAACAGTATCTGATTGTAATATAATCTGTTACATTTCCACTGGACCTAGCACTAACACAACAATATCAGAAGCCAATATAATCTGTTACAGTTCCACAGGCATGTAACTAGTACCATAGCGATCACGAGGGTTCATAAAGTGCTGAGTGAGGTGTATTGTTGAGAAACATGAAGAAATCTGGTCATTCGAATTAAACCAGGAAGAATTAATGGATACTCAAAATATAGTCTGATGTTCATTTATTTATACTCCAGATTGCACATGAATATTTTGCACATGACGTTAGTAGATTCAAGTGGCGTATCTGACTAGGGTAATGGCCCCTGTTCGTGTGAATAGGTGTGACACTAGTCCGTTTTGAAAATATCAGACTCAAACATGTAGAGATATCTTTAGTATAAACAACGACAACTCTGAAACTAAGGGAAGAGTACTTATTTACTGTGCACTTAATTGTGGAACTTATTCATTGAGCATATATGACTTCATTATTGGTTTGGGAACTGTTACAGAATTTATACATTGTGCACGTAATTTTAGTATAATTGGGTTTGGAACTGATAAAAATTGTGACTTTTAACATAACTGGTTTTGGAGCTGGTACTGAACTTGTAGATTATGTACCTTACACTATTTTTTCTTTAACAAATTGTCTTTGTTTTCGTTTTAAGCTATATAACTGATTCAATTAGAGTTATGTTTAGTTTCTTCTAATAGCAAAACATGGTTGTTAATATATCGAAGTGAAGTAAACAAAATATCAGTGGTAAAAATATCTCCTTAATTGATATGTGAGATGTTTGGAATTGGAGGATGATGTCACCAGACATGTTTTATTTAAGGGATCATTCTGTCTGAGGCTTTGCGCTAAGAAAACGACAACTTTTAGCCTATTGACGACAGCTTATGATTTTCACACAAGACACTAATCATTTTTTGTTTTGTTTTTTACTTCTCAACAGTGTAACTGAAAAGAAACAAACGTTACAAAAGATTTTAGATTATATGGTGCTTTAACCGATTTCCATCATGCCCGTTTTTTCCCATTCCTGATGTGGGATATGTCAAAATATCTTTCATCATTAATTGTATATCTATAGGATTTGACAAGGTAATAAGCAGACGAATTTTTTCGATTAGGTATCTAGTGAAAACAAGACAGATTAAATCGCCCAGAGTCTCCATCTAGTGAAAACAAAACAAATTAAACCGATTCAAAATTAGACTTTCAATTATCATTGTAGTTTTAGATGATTTTACTTTTGAATACGCCCGCCGATGACTCAGCTGAAAATCTAAGGGCTTATAACGTTAAAAACTGGGTTTTGATATTCGCGGAGGGCACATCACACATAGCTTCGCGCTTAACAATTAACTTGCCAATAACGAAAATAGTTTACTCAACTAGTGTCGCCCTCTAGTGTAAATAAGATCCTTTAAACTGATTCGAAATTAATCTTCTAATTATCATCTAGAATTTTAGAAAGTTTTATTTTATGAAAGATTTTCCTCGATTAATGTTTCTCCTACTTTATGAAATAAAAAAGACAAGTCTAAACTTCTTTCAAATAAACAATGCTTTAAATACTCTTTGTTTTAATTATGTAAAATACTATTTATATAACCCTAAACTTGTGCTATCGTTACAAAGTATGTGTAAGACTGTCCGTTGCTTCATTTTCTTGATATAATTATACGCTAGAAGTTGCTAGATGATTTACCGCCAAACATCATAAGTCTTCCCGAGGGTCCGGGTTCGAATCTCCGTCACGCCAAACATGCTCGTCCTTTCAGCCGTGGGGGCGTTATAATGTGACGGTCAATCCCACTATT
>NW_013673934.1:29981-31505 GCF_000517525.1 Limulus polyphemus
CAAAGTCTACCAGATATTTATACTATAAAGCAGCTTGTATTCTGGTGTCAGTTTGTTTGTCTAAATCTAAACGCCCCCCAGTGGTACAGCGGTATGTCTACGGACTTATATTGCTAGAAAACGGGTTTCGATACCCGTGGTGGGCAGAACAACAACAACTGAAGCGAAAATTCTCCAATTTTCCGACTTTTTAATCATCAGGAAACTTTCAGGAGTTCCTTGGTACGACACGGATAAATTCTTTAAGCCAATATTTCATTCATTTTCTCATTTTTATGAGTCTGACAACCATTTCAAAGCCCCTCCTACTGCCTTAGTGCTTATTTTACAAACCATGATTGTTAAAGAGGCGGCCATGGTCCCCTAATTAATGTACCTGATAGAGAACCCCAGTGAACTAGGTACGCATCTCGAGCCGATCTAGCTCAGTGATTAGCGTGTCGGGCTGTGAAGCTGAGAATCCGCTGTTCGAGTTCCGTTAAATAAATCTCACTCCGCACTTGGGAGCCATGGGTGGGTGGTAATAAAATCCCACTATTTGGGTCTAATAAGAGTAACCCAAGAGTTGGCGGTAGATGGTGTTGACCAAGCTGCCTTCCCCCTAGTCTATCACTTCTAAACTAGGGACGACTAGCGAAGATAACCCATTGTGTAATTATGCGTTTAACAACAAGCAAACAAACAAACAAATCCTTAATAATTAGTGATGGTCAGCACAGGTAGACGACGAGTGGCTTTTCGTGAAATCCAATAAAACAAACAAGTCTCCTAAGTCGATATTTTAAGAAAAGTTCATCAACTGTTTTACTTTAAAAAAAATGAAAATGTCAAAACTTGAAATACATTTCTTGGTTATATTACATTCATTCGATGTGAAACTAATTTTCGTACAGCTTTCAAGGCTAAATGTGTGGCTCATAATTTCGTAGATCACATCGCATAATTTACAACACGGTAAATTAGTTATTTTGAGCCTACATTACGTGCTCACTACACTATAATCTGATCCTCGCCAAGTAGTTCAATCTCTTTACAATATGTCAAGTTTCTAAAATGTCAGAAAGATAATCTTCGGAATGTTCCTCGATTTTCCCAACCGTTTGAGCAGGAACCAGTCATGACAAGAATCAAAAACAGACTTTTCAGACTTAACGTTAGAAAGCCATGCTCGGCGTTTTAAGCCTAACTAGAACGGATTTTAAGCAGATGACTAGAGTGAAAGGAAAGGCAGACAGTTAAAAGCACTCGCCGCCATAAGAGCTTTGTTGGGCTGTTTGAAAACGAATAATGCAATTGACTGTCATTCCTATACCGCTCTCATAGCCGAAAGCGCGGAGCGTGTTTATCATCGTTACGTCTCGAACTTTGGACCTTTTGATTTTCATTCAGGCTTAGCTGTGACCAACACTCCAATCTTTAAAATAAATAATTCCTTCATTGTGAATAAGTGCCCGGCATGGCCAGGTTGATAAGGCGCTCGACTCACAATCTGAGGGTCGCGGGTTCGAATCCGCATCCCACCAA
>NW_013673935.1:0-4429 GCF_000517525.1 Limulus polyphemus
AGCAAGAAGTTGAAGAGATCGGGTGGTGCAGTTGGGTAGGCTTTGTGTGCCATGCTTTCCAAGTCCTGAGCCAGCTCTTGCAGGCTCTCCTCTTTAGCACGGACTCTCGTCCTGAACCTGGCCCCTGTAGACTTCTGACTGATTTTGGGTTCCGTACCTGAGTTCTAGAGCCGACACCAGTGCTCTACAGTTGTGCCTGTCGTCTGCTGACAACTGTCCAAGTATTTCCAGTGGTTGTCCCTTCAAGCTAGTTGCCAGATATACTGCTTTCTGCTCCTTTGTCCATCCATTCATCTCTGCCAGTAGCTCAAACTGTGCTCTATATGCTTCCCATGGTGCTTTTCCATCATATTCCTGTGGCTTCCTTCGCACTGGATCACTCCTATTACTGACATTCATATCTGGGATGTGACATCTAACGGGACTGAAGATGTCTGTATTAGGGTTTAGCTGCGGGCTCTGTAAGGGGCTTGCCATTGTCTGGGGCTGATTTAGTCGATGGTCAATGTATCCTCCTTGTGTAAAAGACAATAGATCGCCCTTTAACGTATCTAATTCGCTTTTAAATTTACTAATGTTTTCCATTTGTACTTCTTGTTTCCTTTCTTGTTCCAGTTGCCACTGCTGTAGTCTCTCTTCTTGTTTATTTTATTTCTCCTCCAATAGCTGTTGTAATATCTCTTGTTTATTTTGTTGTTCGAGCTGCCACTGCTGTTGTCTCTCTTCTTGTTTCTTTTCTTTTTTCCTCCAACCACTGCTGTAATCTCTCTTCTTGTTTCTTTTCTTTTTCCTCCAACCACTGCTGTAATCTCTCTTCTTGTTTATTTTGCTGTTCGAGCTGCCACTGTTGCAGGTTTTCTTGCAACTGCTGTTGTCTCTCTTCTTATTTCTTTTGTTTTTCCTCCAACAACTGCTGTAATTTCTCTTCTCGTTCTTCTTGTTTCTTTTCTCGTTCTTGTATTGCTGCCATCAAATCTGCTAATCTTCTAGAATACTCGTCACGTGACCCCCACTGTCGTAACAGTTATTTTCAGAGATCTAGACTGAAATGGTATCTTCCTTCAATTATTTTCGCAGATCTAGACTAGAATGGTGTTTTTCTTTGATTACCCCAACTTTTCACACATATAGTTTTGTTCTTTTAGTTAGGTCAACTTTTCACAGATCTAGACTAGAAAGGCGTAGTCCATTAGTTATCCTTACTTCTCACAGATATAGACTAAGATGGTGTTATCCTTTAGTTACCCCCACCTTTGATAGATCTAGACTAGAATGGTGTTGTCCTTTTATTACTCCAACTTTTCCCAAATTTAGACTAGAATGGCGCTTTCTATTGGAGCACCCAATTTTTCATAGGTCTAGACTACGATTGATTTCTGAATACAGTTTCTATCATATTTCGCAACGAACAAAATACTGGGGAGTGAAAATAGTTCTGTACAGTTCTGATAGGTGACGCTTTTCACTACCTTATCAACATTGTTTTAAAGATACGAAAATCTAGTTGAAGATAATTGTATTGATATTGTCATAGGCAATATTTATAATTAAGAAATTTGTATTATTGTTTACTTCCAAGGAGTTATTAACGTCACGTGATGAGTACATAGCTTAAGAACTAGCATTTTCTTGAAAGTTAGAAAAGATTTTAGCGATATAAAACTTTAATTAGAGTAAAGTTAATTGTTAATCGATTTTTGAGTTACGAGTGTGTTAGTTTCTCTGTTCCTTAGACAATTGATTTAGCTTTTTTAATTTAGAGTTTGTATTTCATAGAAATACTAGTGATACAAGATAAGTTCCAAGTAAATGACAGTTTAGCGTCATTTGTGATGTTAAGCCATTTGTTAGCTCGTGAAGCCGTGTAAGTAGTAAGGTGTAGTCGAAGAAATAAAACGCTTTTTTTTATCATTAAGTCGAGTTGACTTTAAATTATTTTCTTACGGTATAATCCAAAAGACCCTTTCCAAAAATATATAACTGTGTGTGTGTGTGTGTATATATATGTGTATGTATTAAGTTGTTAAGCGTATTTATTTTAGATCACCCCGTTCTTCATGGCTGTGCTTTTGATATCCAGTGATAAAATATTTCTAAAACCAAAACCCTACTCGTGCTTGGCGTTAACACTGCTGTGAATCGATTAGTTATTGAGTATTAAACTCTCAAGTTGTTGCATGTTTCCAGGGCTTCACGCGCATGCGTCATATCGATCATTCCGCAGCTGTGACGTCATAGACTCTAGCGAGCTAAGATTTCATAGAAGATTTGCTTCTAGATTAACATCACGCGATACATTGTTTACATGCTTTACTGTATTTCGAGTTTTCTTCCAATTTTCAAAATACCTGTTTAAACCCTAATGAACGCTAAAAAGTTTATTAATTTGGATTGTGTCAAATATGCCTATTCTATAAATAGATAAGAATGACACAGACAATTTGTGAATGAGATTAACAGCAAGCACGAGGAGACCCTTCACCATGTGGATAGAGTAGAAACCGCTGGTGGGGCACGCTTAACCATACGGTATCTGTCTACCTCCCCCCGCCTCGAATTCCGGCCGTGGTTCTGTGGATTTGGTCAGCATTTGTAGTTTTGGTTATCACAGAAACCTTGATGTTGGGCGTCTTTCGTAAGCACTTGAAACCCAAGCGGTAAGCCTAATTTTTGTATGCCACTTTATGTAGCTATAGTAGAAAAAAATGCATCAGGGTGAAACCTAAGCGATAACCTTAATTCTCATGTAACTAAAGTAGAAAGAAATACATCCGGGTGAAACCAAGCAGTAAGCCTAACTTCTTTTGTAATTACAGTAGAAAAAAACACAAAAAAAAACATCCGGGTGAAACCCAAGCGGCAAACCTAACTTCTTTAGTTCTTATGTATCTATACTATAGTAGAAAAAACATCAAGGTGAAACCCAAGCTGTAACTTGTAAGCCTAACTTCTTGTATAACTACAGCAGAAAAAACATTCACGTGGAACCCAAGTGATAAGCCAAACTTCTTATATAACTATTATAAGAAAACATTAATATGAAACCCAAATGGTAGGCCTAACTTATTATGTAACTACAGTAGAAAAAACATCCAGATGAAACTCAAGATCTAAGCCTAACTTCTACAACAGAAAAATAAAAACAAAACCAAAAGTAACGTTAATTTATTACTTTATAAACTACAATTTGAAAGGTTTTGTAGACAGGACAATGTTTAACAGCAATATATGTAAATCTCGAGAAGTTTTTGAAATATATTATCATAAAAACAAAACAAAAAATAAACGAGTGTGGCCTAGTAGTTAGCGTGCCGGAATCGCAAACCGATTATCTAAGGCTCGGGAAGTGGTGCTACCGAAACATGCTTCTTCTCAGTTGAAGCTCTATGTGTGTTATAAGAGTGACAGTCAATCCCACTATTCGGTTAAGAGTAACGATTTCAGTAGACGGGTTTCAGAATTAAGATACAGACTTTTTTGATAAAAACATTTAATAACTGTAGAGAAAACTATTGCCAAAGATATATACAACTTTTGCGAAAAGGTTTGTTCGTTAGCTCAGCTTTATCAGGGTTTGGTGGAGCTTGGTACATATTTATAAGGGTAAAAGGGTGAGAGACGGAGTTTCTGGTTGATACAAGTATGTTCAGAATACTGGTATATTTCACATTATGTAAGCCCTTTAAGTAAAATCATCACTTCTACTAGTGGATAGCATCTTCATTCTAGATAATGGAAATAAACAAGAAGTGAGTGGATAAGTAAATATCTAGCTATGACTAAGATATGTCACACACAGAACAAAGGTTGCCGCCTCCAACCTCGGTTCTGGCATTGACATCCTTCGGGTGTATATACTGTGGAAACTATCAGTCAGTTTGGGAAAATTATTTGATGTTCCCTAAACAGAGCCCAAGAACATTGGATTGCACCAGTGTATTGATAAAGGGCAATTACAGTAATTTTTTTTACATAAATAGTGTTATATGGTTTACTATGGATGAGGTCTAGTGCATTGGTACCATGTAGCAAAGTTATAGAGCCCATGCATGGAATAAGCTGTTTTCTGCCAAGAAAGCAAGCACTATTAGCTCAGGTAGTTATCTAGAGGAAAGATGAAGTCCTGGGATTGTTTTGTAACTGTGGGCAATCGACTATCCAGCTTTCTCTGGTATGGTCATTTGCATGGTAAGCGAAGTGGAAGTAGCCGAGGATAGCAGTAACACGAGGGTTGCATCTGCCCGCCATATCTGAGATGGAATACATGGCAGCTTCTAGCACTTCTGAAGTTATTGATTGAGGATTGTGCAAACAATCTGGACTTAATGCAGCACCACCAACTGAGTGACTTGATGGTTGAATACACCAATGCATTTTTTGGATCAGATGGCTAATTGAGTCAAACAACAGTAATGACAAAGATTATGTT
>NW_013673935.1:5333-7988 GCF_000517525.1 Limulus polyphemus
TGAATCGCTGTGATTTATACCATATATTATAAAATTTTTTAAGTTTAAAGTGATGAGAAACGTACTAATTGTGGAACTTCTGTATACTAAAAGTTTGTATCGAGGAAGAATAAACTGGTTTAATCAAGAAAGGACTTGTATCGCTGAAGATCCTTGCAAAGAATTTCTACCGGAAACAAACAAACAAGCAGATACGTAACAATTAGTTACAGGCGATGATGTTTAAACAAGCAACCATTATGTCAGTTTCGCTGGTGCACCAGGGATGTGTGCAGCACTGAGATACAATGGATGTTAAAGGAGGGGGTCAAAAAACATTCGAGAGAGTGCTTGGTTCGCTAATAATGATAGTCAGAAAAAAAAGAAGGTAAGCTAAACTTTGTGTTTATTTTGGACTTGTGAATGCGGTGACTCGCTATAACTCTTTCCCTTGCTAAAACAAGTGAATCTGAATGTATTGGATAGTTTCCATTGGTTCAAGACATTACATCTGGCATCCGGATACTAGCAAGTCACAAGGGATGATGAGAGGAGACCTAAGACTGTTTTTGTAAAATAGATGGCTTTTATCGGTTTTGTGTTATGTAATTTGGCCTGTATAATGTGCCCTGCACATCTCTACTTGAGAGCATTGTTAACAGGGAATATGATCTTTAAGGTGCAACAATGAATCTGGGGGTGAGACTTGTTTTCTACTTTAGAGAATTGTTACAAGGGAGTATGAGCTTTGAAATGTAATAATCATTCTGGCTTACATGGTTTCTGTGTCAAAGCATTGTCGACAGGGAAAATGGAAACTTTGACGATGCTTTAATTTTAAGTAAATTCTGCAGGCAACGAAAGTCTATAGGAGTTGTAACAGTTTTATCAAGAGCTTTTTTTTACGATTCAATCGGCTAAATGGCATTAATTAAAAAAATCCTGAAAATTGCATTTCTTCAAATTTGATAAGTAATATTTTTTGACAATTTAATCTGTTAAAATGTGTAAGAGCAAAATGGTGAATAATGTTGTTTTAGATAGCGCCCTCTTCAGTTGAAAGACCAAATATGCTACGTTGACGAAGGAGAGCGTCATCAATTATAATACAATGATAGTGTATACTTGGATATTCTTTCTAACAACAGTTAAAACTTGTTGAAAAACTAATATTTTGCCTAATAAAAAATAATTCGCACGCGGTTTAGCTATTATTACCGGATGTTAAAAAAAAAAGAATAACGTGTCAGTTTAGTAGAATTCCTCGTAGCGGTAGTTGTAGTTGAGACCAAATAGCGCGTGGCGGTCAAGACATGACGAGGCCTAAAACTTTCAAAACCCGTTTTCCAAAGCCAGTGAAGACGAGATTCTATGTTTATCGTTTTTACGGTTAGTGTGTGTGTAAGATGAATTCTGTAAGTAACGCGACTGTGTTGCGTTAACCGCTTTCTGCAGCCTGAAGTTGCGTTATTCGAGAGTGGATTTTAACCATGGCGTGGCAAGACTTACGGAGGTGGAAACGTGTGATCCTATCGGCCAGGCGGAGGTACTCTAGTCGGTAGAGTTTAAGTGTAAATAAATATATTTAATATAAAACTTGAGCTGTATTTCATTCAAACCTGCATGAATCAACTGAAGTGAAACGAAATGTTATCTAGTAATAATATAGGATTATTAACAATAAACGAAAGACATTAATCTTTATTTATGTTTTTTATTACAAAAAAGACGTTAGCTTAGGTTATGTTTCTTAAGATTATTCCAGTAAAATTTATAAAGGAACTAACATTTTCAAGTTCTTTATTCCTTACACAAGGACTTCTGTTATTTCAATATTACTATAGGTAGTTACTAAAGAATGTTTTAGTAAGGTATTTTAATATATTATTTCTCAAAGATTTAGCTTGTATATAATATATTGAATAATAAGAATAATGTAGAACTAGGAGCTGGGTAACACAGTCTCTCTTAAAACTGACACAATTTTTTTATCGGTCTTGATTATCCAATATCTAACATTGAGATTTAAAGCAGGATCCCTGGTGTCGGTTAGCTTAATGACTAACACCTGTCTGCAGATTGAAAAATTACATCGATAAAAAAGTAGGTCAGTGACTGACCCATATCTCTGGAGTCATTGCCCCCATCAATTTCTAAAAATTTACTCGCTCTCTGTTTATTCTGCATTCTCGAACAAAGTTACTAGTCGGGTCGTAATTATTACATATGTAGTTATGATATATATTTCTGTTGTGAATAAATTATTTAAAAGTAAAAACAAAAATTAGTTCTCACGTTAATTAGTATCGGGTGTTACGATACATACGAACAGATGAACATCGAGTCGAATAATGGTCATAACACACACACATAGGCTGTGGAAGACCATATCTCAACACGGTGGGTGTATATATATTAAGTCCCAACTCAACACACAATGGATGTATATATATATATATACATTACGTCCCAACTCAACACACAATGGATGTATATATATACATTACGCCCCAACTCAACACACAATAGATGTATATGTATATATATATACATTACGTCCCAACTCAACACACAATGGATGTATATATATATATATATACATATACATTACGTCCCAACTCAACACACAATGGATGTATATGTATATATATACACATATACATTACGTCCCAACTC
>NW_013673935.1:8852-20659 GCF_000517525.1 Limulus polyphemus
GTATGAGAAATGGAAATATAGGGGTATCGAGTATGAGAAATGGGAATATAGGGGTATCGAGAAATGGAGAGACGTAACATTTCAATGATATTACCTCTGCACCCCAAACGATCCAACCTTTTTGACAGCACTTGCAAATCAGTAGACAAGCGGACAAATAGTCGTGACTGGATGGACAGGTGTGAACTCGTACGTGATCATTGCTTTCTAGGAGACTATCCCCATTGCTCCCGGCTCGGTCGTGTCACTTTAACAACAGCTGCTCACGAGGTCAGTCGACCTCTCCGTATGAGAGCCAAGGTTACAAGTGGGTAGCTTCGCTTTGATCTCTCCGAATAGGTTTTAAGTTTCTAATTCCTCGTGGAATATGTAAAGGGATGATTAAGAAAGAAAGAATTATTTTTATGAACGTAGAGGCTTTTCTTACGTTTTTCTCTTTCCCGCCACTGATCCATACAATACCCCCCCCTACTCGTGAAATCAGCATTAGGCTTCTTACCTGTTATTTGATGTATATGGTGATGATGTCAAAACAAAATAGGTGAGAATAATTGCCTTCATAGACTCATTAAGCTGGTATTATTGTATAGCAACAAATGGCGTAACGGACTTCGTGATTTGCCTTGGAGATTTATCTAAACCGCAACATAAAATGTACACTAAGAAAAATAAAACCGTGACAGATCAACCAACGGTATTATATCGACGTTATTCACGAAAACTACTGTGTACTATAAACCTAAATGTCACGAGGACTGATTAAAAATTATTTATTTTATAAAACAGCAGAATTCAGCTTTCTGTTCGTATGTATTATTCCGCACAGTTGCAGCACCATAGATATGGGTGATTTGGTTAATTTCAACTGTCTACATACTGTAGCATAAAATAGTCCGCACGTTATTTGCCCTTTTTTGTTTACTACAGCGTATCTGGTGGACAGTGGGACAAACGGATACAGATCGCTTGTCACCATATATATCTCTGAAGTTCCGGCCTCGGTTACTTACACTGTACCCACGAGCTCTGTTACGCCAGCCACCTGAACTATGATGAACATCGATAAATACATAAGAAAGACACTCGACGACACGTATCAGAAATTAAATGGGGACAACAAGAAAATCGGCCTTCAGAAAGATTATCCAGCCCCACGTTTGTCGAGCATGTGGCTGTCACCCAACTGTAATGTGGTACAGCTACACTCGATTTGGAAACCAACCAAATGAAGACGAACTGTCTTTTACGGTCCTGATCACGTTCCTTCTGGTGTACTGTAACAAAAAGTAAATGAGTCAAAAAAAAAAAAATAGAAACTTGATCCTTTAGAAGATTTTTACTGTTATTAAGTACTGGGTCATTCCTTCATTAGGTATCGATACATAACATAAAGCAGTTGTACGACTGTTAAGGCTAAGCGGTAGTACCAGTTGGCATCAGAAATGTGAAAGATAATTGTGTACGTGCACTTTTAACTTTTCTCTCAAGTAATCAACAGCAGGATTTTTTTAATATATCTTATTATTTATTTCAGTTCCTTTCGAAATTTTATAAATGCAGATTAGAACTTGTGACGTCATTTTGAATATTGTTTCTCTTTCTACACGGGCCTAGTAGTTAGTTTGCCGAACTGTAAATCCGAAGGTTCATGGTTCGATTTCTGTTGTCACAAAGTTACACTGCACACTTGGGGGCCTTGGGTGGGTTATAAGTGTGATGGTCAAATTCCACTATTTGAATAGAGTAGCCCAAGAGTTGGTGGTGGGTTTAGTTGACAAGCACTATTCCTGCTAATTTATCAGTTCTAAATTAAAAAGACTTGTGCAGACGGTATTAGTATAGTTTTGCGCGAATGTCTGAAAGAAACCAAAACTCTTGTATGGGTGGAACTCGTGCCGTCACTTTGAAGAATGTGTTTCTTTCTAGTTCTTCTTAGCAGGTTGGTATCGAATGATATTCTTTTACGTATAGCCAGATCTTTTGGTGATATCAACCCGCTTTAAAAGTCGTGGCCGCTCTTTGTGATGACACTATACAGGTTAAACCTAACTAATCTTGATAACATTATGCAGGTTAAACCTAACTAAACTTGATGACACTATATATGCTAAGTCTGACCACTTCTTGATGATACTATATAGACTAATCCTGATTACCCTTCTTGATGACACTATATAGGCTAATCCTGATTACTCTTATTGATGACAATATAGGCTAAGCCTGACCACTACTTCTTGATAACACTATATAGACTGAGCCTGATTACTCTTCTTGATGACACTATATAGGCTAATCCTGATTACTCTTATTGATGACAATATAGGCTAAGCCTGACCACCACTTCTTGATAACACTATATAGACAGAGCGTTCTTCTTGATAACACTATACAGACTAAACCTGGACACCTTTCGTAATAACACTATATAGGCTAAGCCTGACCACTCTTCCTGATGACACTATATAGGCTAAACCTAACTGTTCTTATCAATGACAGGGCTTGAAATGGCCATGTGATTAGGGAGCTCGACTCGCAATCTGAGGGTCACGAATTCGAATCCCTGTCCCACCAAACATGCTCGCCCTTTCAGCCGTGGAGGCATTATAATGTTGCGGTCAAAGCACTATTCGCTGGTAAAAGAGTAGCCCAAGAGGGTGGGTGGTGATGACTAGCTGCCTTCCCTCTAGTTTTTCATTGCTAAATTAGGGAGGCTAGCGAAGATAGCCCTCGTGTAGCTTTGCGCGAAATTCAGAACAAACCAAAGTTATCAATGACATTATATACGCTAAGCCTGACCACTCTACTTGAGAACTGTTTACTTAAGTTCAAGAATAAACCCACGTTGTACAAGATTCTCAGATCAGAGACGTACATGAGCTTGGCTAGTGTCATAAACAACAGTCAATTTGTATTTATGACAAAGCTTCTAATGCTATCTGCCGCCATTTCTAGTTTTTACCTACTGGCCAGAGGGATGGCAGCCAGTCAACAGCACCCTACCGCCAAGTATTCACGCTAAGGGATTGATTGTCATTCTTATAACGCACCTACAGTTAAAGAGCGTGCAATATTTTGTGGTATCGCACAGATTCGATCCCGGTTCGCCAGATCTGAAATCCATATCTCTACCACAGGGCAACACCACGCTCTAGTAATAGTTAAGTTGTAGCGCCTGTTTATATATAAAGATTGATTTTTCTACCAAGTTTACAGCATTAAGCCGAAAATGAGCGCTTGAGTTTTCACTGCTGGAAATAGAGCAGTTGGTTTAAAATAAGTTGCTTGTCATCTATACCCCGAAAGCTGGTTTGTAGCGCAAACTTGTGACAGATAGATAGAGAGATAGGCTGGCAGGATCAAGTGTAAGTGTGGGATGATCAGGATCAAGTGTAAGCGTGGGATGATCGGGATCACGTTTAAGCGTGGGATGATCAGGATCAAGTGTAAGTGTGGGATGATCGGGATCAAGTATAAGTGTGGGATGATCAGCATCAAGTGTAAGCGTGGGATGATCGGAATCAAGTGTAAGCGTGAGATGATCGGGATCAAGTATAAGCGTGGGATGATCGGGATCAAGTATAAGCGTGGGATGATCGGGATCAAGTTTAAGCGTGGGATGATCGGGATCAAGTATAAGCGTGGGATGATCGGGATCAAGTTTAAGCGTGGGATGATCGGGATCACGTTTAAGCGTGGGATGATCAGGATCAAGTTTAAGCGTGGGATGATCGGGATCAAGTGTAAGCGTGGGATGATCGGGATCAAGTATAAGCGTGGGATGATCAGTATCAAGTTTAAGCGTGGGATGATCAGTATCAAGTTTAAGCGTGGGATGATCAGCATCAAGTTTAAGCGTGGGATGATCAGCATCAAGTTTAAGCGTGGGATGATCAGGATCAAGTTTAAGCGTGGGATGATCGGGATCAAGTGTAAGCGTGGGATGATCGGGATCAAGTGTAAGCGTGGGATGATCGGGATCAAGTATAAGTATGGGATGATCAGTATCAAGTTTAAGCGTGGGATGATCAGGATCAAGTTTAAGCGTGGGATGATCAGGATCAAGTTTAAGCGTGGGATTATCAGGATCAAGTGTAAGAGTGGGATGATCGGAATCAAGTGTAAGTGTGGGATGATTTCCTATAGATGAAATATTATAGTATATTATGTTGGAGTAAAATATCTATGGTAATGACACCCAAGAGGTGTTGGGGTGTTCCGTTTATCAGATACTAGATATAGTCTACTGTTTCTTCCCGTTGTTACACCCAATTTCCAGCCTCAAAAATATAAACTCTTAAACTATTAACATAAACAGTACAGTAAGTAGGCAAAAGGCGTGGCATGGCTTGTTGGTTAGGGCACTCGACTCGCTCTCTGCGGATCGTGGGATTAAAACCTGGTGCCAAACATACTCGACCTTTCAGCCATGGGGACTTTATTAAGTGACGATTATTCCCATTACTCGTTTGTAAAAAGTATCCCAAGAGCTGTTGGTGAGTGCTGCCAACCAGTTACCTTCCCTCTGGCCGGCAGTTCAAAATTATGGACGGCGACAGAGAACCGTAGTAGCTCTGCTATAAACAAAGAAATAAGTGGGCTAAAAACCGACATTACCAACGGAAAATTAAA
Source organism: Limulus polyphemus (assembly GCF_000517525.1). NCBI lineage: Eukaryota > Metazoa > Arthropoda > Merostomata > Xiphosura > Limulidae > Limulus > Limulus polyphemus. Next base: position 13,482 of record NW_013673935.1, read on the forward strand.
AGAATGTTACCAATCATAAGACCCTAAGAAAAATGGATATATACCAATTGCACAGCCTTCTGGTGGCTCAGCGGTAAGCTTGAAGTCTTATAACGCTAAAATTATTGGCTCGATATCAGCTGTGGGCACAATGCAGATAGCCCATTGGGCAGCTTTGTGCTTAATAATATGTGAAAGCCAGTCGTAAAACAGTTGTAAAAAGTATAAACTAGGAGGGAAATAAGTACAGAAAGAGCATGTGGTATACACTTTATTTATTATTATTATTTTTGTCCATCGCGAGTTGAAATTATTTATTATTGATTGCAATGTACAAACTTATGAATCATAGTCTGTCTGTCTTCTGTGGGTAGTGAAATCAACATTCCTCCCACAGGGAGAAGCTGTAAAATCGACACTGGTAGAACGCGTTAATTTCACAAAGATCACCATGGCTACTGCAAAAACGGGATAGTTTTCATCAGAAGAAAAAAAAAAAACACTTCAAATACGTTTCAATATTGATTATGTTGCTTGACCGATAAAGCAACATCATTGTGAAGGAGTCATCATATATGTATTTATATATATATATTTTAGGCTGTCCTTTTAGTTCACTATCTTGCTAATAGATGGCAATACATTCGGTGACAAACTAATGAGCATGGAAGGCTCTGGGCATGCGCTGTGTTTTGGAAAGCATGTGGTCTCAGTACAGTGCCAATCGTTTCTCTAAATGCCTACTAGTGTACGTTATAAGGTGTTATTATGAAGTTTTGGCACAATGCCAACCGTTGTGCATACCAGAGGTTAAACAGCTGAGCAGACAGCTGGAGTGATGCCTGGATTTCTTAGTAAAGCACGGTTAGCAGCAACATGAGTAATTCAGTGGGGTCAAACATCTCCGTGTCTTCAAGGTAGGTATATACAAGTAAGGTACCGAACATTTTTGCTTAATGATTGTTTTTCTAGAGGAACTAAAAATCTGTTTAAAATTATTTTGTTACAAGTTTGCGCACGTAGATTTCACTGGGTAACTATCGTTACTAATCTGTGTTATTGGTTTGTTTATGTGCCCATACTGTAAATACAAATGTTTATGGATTGTGGCCCGCGGCGGCAAAAACGGCTCCACACTTTGGACTCTTGGGTGCGCTACAAGAGTGAAGGTCAAATCCCTACTATTCGGTCAGACAAGTGTAACCCAAAAGTAGGCTGTGAATGCCTTTGACTAGCTTCCTTCGCTCAATTACCAGTTCAAAATTAGTAATGCTGTTATATAGTTGTTAAGCTAAATTCGTGACTGGTGATTACTATGTAGTAGAAGCCAACAGTGGTTACAAATAACAAATACAGTTTTTCACTAGTGCCTTATGACTGGTGGTTGCTGTGTAGCAGAAACCAACAGTGGTTACAAATAACAAAAAACGTTCTTGCAGCGTAAACACCACGTATTCCATCATCCACCCACTGCCGTTTTCATCTGGTACATTTCATCTCCATGACAACCCGCAGACACCAAGTAAGCAATGGATTGTCGGAAAGGTGCCTTGAGAGGCAGTCATGGGCAGTCAGATGCTTTCTTACTGAGGTAATTTGTCGCAAATGAGGTCTGTAAAAATAAGTCTAGACAGAAGATGTAGAAATTGGGGAGAGGATGAAGCATAAAATTCTGTCAGCATCTGTTTAACGAGTATGGTGGACAGTCACCTTTTATCACAGCCACAGATGATTTCCACACCAAAGATGCCATCATAGCCACAGAGGGTTTCCAAACTTAAGATACCATCATAGCCACAGATGGTTTCCACACCAAAGATGCCATCATAGCCACAGATGGTTTCCAAACTTAAGATGCCATCATAGCTACAGAGGGTTTCCAAACTTAAGATACCATCATGGCCACAGATGGTTTCCAAACTTAAAATGCCATCATGGCCACAGATGGTTTCTAAACTTAAGATGCCATCATAGCCACAGATGGTTTCCAAACTTAAGATATCATCATGGCCACAGATGGTTTCCAAACTTAAGATGCCATCATAGCCACAGATGGTTCCTACAGCAAAGATAGCGAGAGAGCTGGTTGGATGTTCACTAGCTCATGGTGTAACAAGATCCTACATACAGCTGGTGGAACATTCATGATTCCTACAATCAGCACAAGGATAGAGCTGGAAACCATAAAGCAAGCTCACCACTGGACTGCTGAAAGCAATGAACCACAAACAAACATGATATTTATAAATGATTCACAGGCTGTACTATGTAAAATTCAGAGTGCTTGGTCACCAGATAGATGGCAGAAAGCAAAGGAAGTACATGGTAAGAACATCATCCGAATGTATTTGTCAGGCCATGCAAGAGTAAAGCTAAACAATGATGCTGATTAACTCCCAAAGATAAGTCCCACATCAGGGGTCAGCACTTGTCGACGCAACTGTGGGATTATCATCTAGTGCTCAGCTCAACAAAAGCTACGTGTATATTGTGACCAAATGTAACTTTTGTTTTACAGAATTACAGAATTTTAAACAATAAAAAAAATTGTTAAGTTTTCATCTTTTATGAAAAATGTGAAATGCATTTGTTTACGAGACGAGAGGAAAATATCGGCAATATTGTATACATTACAATTTAGGCAACATAACAAAGAGATCCATGAGATTGTTGACCCAGGTTCTGCAACGTGCTTAACCACCATTGTTAGTTAAAACAACATCCATTTTACGTATGAACACCACCATACTTCTCGATCTTAATCTTTAGTAGTTCACGAAAATCATCTTGCTCATTAGAAAAATGTAAACGATCAGTACATATGTGAGATGGTCTGTCGGCATTTCCAACAACTGCTATAGTTACTCTTATAAGCAGTTGCGTTTTCAGCATGACTCCGTACTTCAGCACTGTACTTTTAGTCTCGTTCCGTGAGAGAAGTGGGTGAGCGTGGAGTCGGAGGGAGGCAAGAGATAGTTAAATATGATAGAAAAACACCATTTTAACCAGTAATATTTTGAAAGGGTGTGTATCATTTATGCTTCACAAGCAATAGTTTATTTTCAAGTTTAACCAAGTATTGGTGTGTTACCAAAGCACTGGGTTCAAGGCTAAAATCTGGTTCGATTTACGGCAGAGGACAAAGCGTAGATAGCCCATTGCGTAGCTTTCCGCTAACAACGACAACAATCAACGCATTGAGAGCAAAATCCAACGGTAATTTTAATTATTACCTGTTAGTGTGATAATATACAAACCTTTCGAAATAGTTGGTATTTAGTATCTCCTTTCCCTGAGAAACATCCACATTGTGATGCTAACCTTCTGTGTTGTCTACTAGTAACTCAAGAGCCATGTGTTCCTGAAATATGTCTAAGAAACATCCACACTGTGATGCTAATCCTTTGTGTAGTCTACTAGTATCTTCTCTCTCCGTGTTTCTCAAATCTTTCTGAGAAACATCCACACTGTGATGCTAACCTTCTGTGTTGTCTACTAGTAACTCAAGAGCCATGTGTTCCTGAAATCTGTCTGAGAAATATCCTCACTATGATGCTAACCTTCCGTGTTGTCTACTAGTAACTCAAGAGTCCTGTGTTCCTGAAATCTGTTTGAGAAACATCCACACTGTGACGCTAATCTTTTGCGCAGTCTACTAGCAACTCCTTTACCTGTATTTCTGAAGTCTGTCTGAGAAAAATCCACACTGTGATGACCATCTTCCATTCTGTGAAGTTTTAGTAACTGAACACCATGCAAGTGTCTTAAGTTAAACAAGAAACAGAACGTAGTTCTTTATATGTTTTTACATCGAACGTTTTTACCAGATTGTTGGAAGTGCTATCCTTAAATGAACTTCTTTATTGAACAATAATTTGTGGAATGTATATAAAAGGCGTCATTAGACTTCGTTAATTTTTTTTTTCCACAGGGAGTAACATTGAACGTTTCCACGTTAATCCATTCAACATGAGTTTAACGAAAAATGCGTTAAATTACAAAAAAATAAATGTGACGCCCAATTTGTCATTCGATTTACCATTTGTCACTTGAGTTATACCGGTTTCGGGGAATTACTGTACCATTTGTCACTTGAATTATACCGGTTTCGAGGAATTACTGTACCATTTGTCACTAGAGTTATACTGGTTTCGGAGAATTACTATCCTGAATAATTCACAAGAACAGATAAGCAGCGCTAATACTATATATTCTTCAAGTTCCTATATTAAATAGACATCTTAAAACACTATGAATATAATATACACTCCACCGCTATATGAAGCCTAGTCATATTCTTTTGATTTACTGTTGTTTAGGGTTACAGATGAGGGATAGAATTCCCCATACTGGTATAACTGAATTACAAATGGTAAATCAGATCATATATTGGGCTTCACGCTTATTTTTTAGTATATTAAACTGTTTGTTTGCTGAATTATTCACAAGAATAAGTTAGTAGCATCAGTGCTACATGTTATTGAATTTTCTTTATAAACATAGGATTACTTTGTGAGTAAAAGGCGTCAAAAAATAACGTACATAAAACTGCTTTAACATCGAAAGCTTCTTCGTTAATCATTTTCTACTGGGATTAATGAAAACGGTTTTACCAGTACACAAGTATTTTATCACCAACATCAAGCATTGACAATTTTATATAATTTTAAATTATTTTCAAAATCTGTGTTTTCGAAGTTAGGCCTAATGGTATTGCAATCTTCGATTAAGGTAAATTCATTTCCAGGGGTACGGAAGGTGTCGAGTTCGAGATGTGGTGCGTAATAAAAGTGACAGTCAATCCCGCTATATAATTAACAGAAAATATAAATATAGGTATACTATTTTTTTCTTTGTGTGACATTATTCATCCATTTATTTGCTGATACTACAATGAATAAATATGGATTACAACTTCGTAGTAACAAAAAGTACTAAACATGATTTTGTCCTATTATAGGAGTAGTGACGGAAGGAAGAACAAGGACAAAGACAAGACGACACTACATACAAACCCTGAATTTTCAAACGAATCTAGGAAATCGACGCGGCTCTCACAAGTCGTCCAAGACGCTCGTCACGTGCTTCCACAGGATCAAGAGAGGAAAGACTGTAGAATTTGTATGACTGGACATAAGAATCACTATTGCTCCCCAGAATGTAAAGAGGCGAAGGATTCGGATATTTTGGAACTTAAAGATCAACAATTACTCTTCGGTGAAAATAGGAAGGGTTCTTTAACAGAAACTAAAGGTACGTGTGTACAAGGTTTGGAGAATGTACCTCTGCATAAGGATAAGCATCCATGGAAATTCCAGAACAACATTCCTTTTGACGAAATCAGCAGTAAAGACCTCAAGGACCAAGAATGTCGAGAACTAAGTCCCAGATGCGGGGACAGCGATTCTGACCAGAATCTAAGTGTAGGTTCGACTGTTCACTTGAAACAACACATTAACGAGCTTGACAGAGACTTCACTGGCTTCGTAAACAGCAGAGAAATCGGTGATAGATACTGGTTTGAGAAATGTGATGATGTTTATGAAAGAGTTCCTTTTGCGGAGGATTTACCTGTTTCACAAGAACCAGCTGGAGAGGTTGACCTCGAAATGGCGAGAGAGAAAAGGGATTCTTTAAAGGTTAAAATTTCGCTGTTTTGTTTTTGAATATATAGCTTAGAGTTAGCACTGTTACAGATTGTCAAATTTTGGTTGCTATTAAGTTAAACAGCTCTAGAAAAATAGACACGAAACTAATTGTTTCTAGTAAACTGAAACATGGTTACTGGTTATTTTTAGTAAACATGAAACATGGTCAGCTGTTTCTAGTAAACATGAAACATGGGTACTTTTATCAAACATGTCAGTTATTGTTTCTAGTAAACTGAAACATGGTTACTGGTTATTTCTAGTAAACATGAATCATGGTCAGCTGTTTCTAGTAAACATGAAACATGGTCACTGGTTACTTTTATCAAACATGAAACATGGTCATCTGTTGTTGCGAGAAACTAGAAACATGGTTACTGTATGTTTCTAATAAACATTAAACATTCACACTTCCAAACTTCTCTTAAACTTCTTGATAAGTCATTAAATACTAATGTAAAACTAACAAGAACAGTTATGTATTTTCATTATTATTGAAATAAAACGAGGATGAAAATAATTAATAATTTATTTTATATACATAATATGTTTCTTAAAATGCACTGTTTTAGAACAGTGCCTAAAAAAGAGGTTTGGACAATTATATATATATATATATATTAAATTTAAATACGATCATTTACCATCTGGTGGCCAACTTCCATTTTCCTAAAACAGTTGTTTTCATTATTTTGTGAAGTGTAAGACATGGAAAACCAGGACTGACCTAACGACATTTAACCTGTTAGAAAGAACATGAATAAGTACAGTATAATAATAGAATTGTCATTGCAAATTAGGCCTAAGACTATAGTTGGCATGCATTTGACTAGTCGAAAAAGTTTGATTTTTTAATATTTTTAACACGTTAATCCCTATTCGACATGAAAGCTGTTAAATAATATTTACATAAATACGTAAGTTTGAAGTAGATTTTGTTGTTCTACCCATACATATTCGATATTTTTGTGTGTGTGTGAAATTAACCTGCATGAGACGAGAGGGCTTCTAAAAGCAAGATAGATAAGATGAGTAGACTGGTTTTAGGCATAGTGGACTGATTTTCACGTGCGCGTGGCTAAAGGAACAGCTAGCTAATCACGGCATGCACGTATATAGCAAGACTCGAGTGTTGGCGACAGACTTTCTTATAGATCTTCAGCACAATTAAGAGTTTGAGGACCGTGGAGTAAAAATGAATTAAATTGAAAAACAAAAACCATTGTATGTGACTTACCCTTTGAATGTTGTCATAGAAACGGTTGGATATTCCAGTTGCCTTTTGATTGGCTACTCGGGGTTAATGTTCTATAGTCGTATGGCAAAGAGCATTTCCAAGAAAAGGCTCAAAGTAATTTATTTTGATATTGGTAGCTTACTATTATTTTGACGTTATTAGCTGTTTCAGTACGGGCTCGATCCGACGGACTGACCTCGTAACCATTTTGTGCTTGTTATAGTTTTCATGCTATAACTTTTAAATTAGCAAGCGTATCTTCAGGAAATTTTACAGATTATCAGTAAACATTACAAGGCTTTCGTATGCAAAAT
>NW_013673935.1:20761-30299 GCF_000517525.1 Limulus polyphemus
CTTCAGGAAATTTTACAGATTATCAGTAAACATTACAAGGCTTTCGTATGCAAAATATCAGGTATTTTATTAAGCTTTAAGATTTTTTAAGTAATGTTTTTCTCATCTTTTTTTCTTTTCGAATATTGACTATCGAACATGCAAAGTAATTTTGATTTTAAGATTAAAAATACTTTTATGCATCAGAAAAATTTCAAATTCCACATGCGAAATCTTTATAACTTCCAGATAATTATCAAATGTTTTTAAGGAAAAACTTTATATTTGATCTGTTATTTTCACTATCGGATCTCAGTATGGGTTCTGTCGATTTGGCCGAACTCGTAACCACCATATAAAATTTGCCCCCCCCCCCTGTGGCACAGCGATATGTTTGCGGACTTACAACGCTAGAAACTGGGTTTTGATACCCGTGGTGAGCAGAGCACAAGTAGCCCATTGTGTAGCTTTTTGCTTAACTGCAAACAAACTAACTAAAAAATTAGGAAATAAATATCAATTATGCTTTTTTCGTTCATGAATGACTACAAATTATAACACGAAAAAAACAAATGTTTAGTCTAAATAGCTTAAATCTCAAAACATTATACATTTATATATATCGTAACCACCATATAAAATTTGGGTCCCCTAATGGCACAGCGGTATGTTTGCGGATTTACAACGCTAGAAACTGGGTTTTGATACCCATGGTGAGCAGAGCACAAATAGCCCATTGTGTAGCTTTGTGCTTAACTACAAACAAACTAACTAAAAAAATTAGAAAATAAATATAAATTATGGTTTTTTTAGTTCATGAATGAATACAAATTATAACACGAAAAACAAATGTTTAATCTAAATAGCTTAAATCTCAAAACATTATACATATATTTTTATTATATTGACCTTTCAGCCGTATCTGGCTAACATTACAGAAGTTTCAATGACGCGGGCGCACGTGCACTCATGTTACCGTATCCAAGAGTATGAAACTGGCCCTTACAAAGTGACCTGTCTTGGCTGTGTTTTAGTGAACTAGTATTTTGTAAAATACAGTCACATTTCAGTTATAATACATTATTTATGTATATACATTATTGCTATTTAGAAAAAAGTTCTTAAACTTATTTTTCTTAAAACATATAACAGTAAATAAAGAAGTAAAGCAAACAATTATCTCTTCTAGTTACGAACTTTGTACTCAAGCCGTCTCCAGCCATTATTAGTCTCAAAGTGGGTTCCTCGTCATCGAATTTGTACTCTAATGCTGCTTGACATAGGTTGCTAAGCCTTATTAAATTTCGCACATGGAGGATGTGAAACGAAATAATTTCTTAGGTTTTATATATACATTTTGAAATAACCAAAAATCATAAATTACCATATCAATACCATAGAATTCCACTATAATTTATCAAGCTTAGTTACTGTATTTGGGTCTAAAAATATACGAAATTTCGAGCTCACTAAAGTCTTATCTTACCGGTTGGAATCTAGCATGAAAAGAAAGAGTTTGCCGCCAGAACCCTTCATAGTGGCTGAGAAAACCGCTAGGGGGACATTCTGAGCTTTCCATTTGTTATTTACACGTCATAGACAGAAGTAGGTGTTGGTAAGCAAGTATTTCCAAAAATGGAAAGAGGTGGACGGTGCCACTGTGTTTGATTCAGTAAATGTAGCGATATTTCAGCAAATAGAAAAGATAGGAGATTTTTATTTTATATTCTAACTTGTCAATATCGGTAGTTTGATTTCCTAATTCGTAAGAAACTACAAACTTTGTAGTTGGACATCACAAACACCTAATATGAATCAATGCTGAATTTAACATACCACTTGACACAGAAAAATAGATATTTAGGTGTGTGTATTTTAATATTTACTTTTAAATTTAGAAATTGACTAATGTATAGTACTAAAATTTGATTTATAATCTACAATTTGATACCAAACTTATTGACATAAATTCATAAAATAGTAGTTCAATAAAGTTTTGGCCCAATGACCAGCTGGTTAGGGTGCTCGACTCGCAATCTGCAGGTCGCGGGTTCGAATCCCCGTCCCACCAAACATGCTCGCCTTTTCAGTCGTGGGTGCGTTATAATGTGATGGTCAATCCCACTATTCATTGGCGGTGGGTGGTGATGACTAGCTGCCTTCCCTCTAGTCTTACACTGCTAAATTACGGACGGCTAGCGTAGAAAGACCTCGTGTAGCTTTGCGCGAAATTCAAAACAAACAAACAATAAAATATTGAATGTGAATCAGGAAACGTGATGACATGACCTTTGACCCGTGACATGCTTGTAATTAGTTCGATATTTCTAAGTGTTATTTGGAAGGAGTTTGGAATGTTGAAACTAGCGTATCACCAAGCAGAAGATTTTTCTAAACTAGACATAAGCTTATTACCAGGCAGAAGGCTTTTGGAAGAATGGAACTAGCTTATTACCAAGCAGAAGATTTTTGGAAAGTTGGGACTAGCTTATAACCAGGTAGAAAGCTTTTGGAAGTAAACATTTGTTTAGAATCAGTAGCCAGACAGAAGGCTTTAGGAAGAAAGACACTGGCTCGTCATCAGAAACATAGCTTTTGAAAGGTAGAGATTGACTTGTCACCAGCCAGAAGGCTTTTGGAAATTAGGCATTGACTTGTCACTAGGCAAAATGCTTTGGAAGGTAGATAGCGGTTTATAAGAAGTAACCTGAAGAATGTACTGATTGAATGAACATCTTTGTTGTGTTACTATTTACTAGCAATATTGAAATCTCTATGACTTAATTTTACAGGTGATAAAGAAAACCTAAAGATTAGTTTTTCTTCTGTCTTTTTATGCTTGCAAAACCTATTGCTAGTGCACTGAGTATTTCATATCATAATCCTGAAGATTAAACAGAAGATGCGCGTTTGTATAAATGGATGTCCCATAATTGAATAAACGAAAGACTAGTCGTCTTATAAACAACTGACCGTTGACTCTGTAAATAAACGTACGACTCGTGGTTATATAAAGGAATGACCCGTGTTTGTATAAATAGAAGGATCATGGTTATATAATTATATGATCTGTGGTTAAACGAACAGACGACCTCTGGTCATAGTTCTTCTATCTGTGTGATCTTATATTCGGTTTGGTACAGTTCCAAGCCCTTAATTAGCTTGGGTTTCTGCATTTTCATACTGGTTAATTAGCTCTTCTGTACACATCAGTAGTCTAACTAACATCAGGAGTCTAGTGGTCAGTTACTCCGGTATTCTGCCCAAATGTGAAAAGTGACAATGAAAACCATTCCAAACGTTTTTCTTGGGGCAATACCTGTCTGTTATCTGAGGTTAAGTCCGAGCTGTGGCCATAAACCGGGTCCTGATAATTCGGCACCTATATTCAAGGAACTGGAAAAGCAGTATCATAAATATATACTTTAGAAAGAAACTAAGATATGGTATAATTAAAAATGACATACAGTTGTGTATAAAATGTATTAAAGCACCTAAACAATTGTCATTTTATGAGCTTTACGCACAAAATAGTCGTTGATTTGCTATAGAAATTAACTTGTAATTACTGTAACTTAATCTTACAGGAAACCATTACAAAATTAGTACACAAATAATGTATTTAAGGTTCTTTAATCCTCATTTTTACTATGGTCATCTGTAGCGTCAATAAGAACTTGTTATCTTTGTGTCTGTTTATTTTTTCAAAGTCCGGTGTTGTTTGATTCCTTTCTTCTTGAAGCTCCGATACTTTTATCAACATGGAGTGCAGCAAATATCATATTTGTTCTATGGGGTTAAGATCTGCACTTGTGGTGGCCATTCCGATCGCTGGAAATCATCTCACCTTTCTTTTTTTACCAAATAAGTTTGGCATTTCTTGAATGTATGTTTGGGTCATTGTCTTCTTGAAATGTCAAATTCTGTCCAATCAGCTTCTTTCCATAGGATAATGTCTTCCATTGGGTCAACGGTAAGTTTATGGGATTTACAACGCTAAAATTCGTGGTTCGATTCCTTATGGTGGACAGAGCGCAGATAGTCTAATGTGTATCCTTTCGCTGAAACATTCAAACAATTACCATTGTCTTGAAATATGAAGTTCTACCGAATCACCTTCTTTCCAGAGGGTATAGCACAGCGGACTGTGATATTTGTACTGATCCATGATTCCATAAACTTTGTGAAGATTGCTGACACTATTCACAGATATTGTACCATAAAGTATCACAGAGCTTCCTACATATTCGACAGTTGGCAGAAGGCACTCCTTCTGTAATCTCTCATTGGCCCATTGACGAACATATACACGCCAGTCCGAACTAAAAAATTCAAATATATATTTATCTACCCAAACCACCTTGTGCCACTGTTTCAAAGACCAGGATACATGTTCTTTCGCACAAGATAGTCTCTTTGTGCAATAAGGTTCTTTCTTGCTCTACTCTCCCCCAATCATCTTACCTGTACGATTTTATGAGACTATCCTTGAACATTTTCTGTGCGTGAAACGCCATTGGTAACATTTTCACAGTTTTTCTTTCAGTTTTGAGGGTCTTTATTCTTAGATATTTAACACATCTTTCAGTGAGCCTTTTGCTCCGTCCCTTGCCATGTCTGATGGTATAGAACAGGGTTTTCTTGTATCTGTCCAATGTCTCCTTTACATAGCTCGATGAACAGACGAGGTCTTTTACAATAGTTCTTAAAGTTCAACTAAGCATCGATTATAGATTTGACTCTGACTCAGTTAAATAGTTGTTTCAGAGGATAATACTGTTTGTATCTGCCGCTTTCACATTATAATGGTGTTCTTATCCGTCACATTGAGAGCATAATGTTTTTGTATCCGACACTTTGACAGGATAATGATGTTTGTATCCGCCACTTTGAGAGGATAATACTGTTTGTATCCGCCGCTTGGACAGGATAATGGTGTTTGTATCGACCACTTTGAGAGGATAATGATGTTTGTATCCGCCACTTTGAGATGATAATGATGTTAGTATCCGCCACGTTGAGAGGATAATGTTGTTTGTATCCGCCACTTTGACAGGATAATGATGTTTGTATCCACCACTTTGAGAGGATAATACTGTTTGTATCCGCCACATTGAGAGGACGGCTAGCACAGATGGCCCCTCGAAGTGCAACGAACAGCAGCGGATTCCAATATAAATAAATTTGTACATAAATGTAACTTAAGTAATTTTCCTTGATAAGTAAAATCTAATCTAGCAGACTTAGGATCAAACTGAACGCTGATTTTATCACGATAAACCTTCATCGACTTCTTTGCTCTAATTGAGCAAGACACCTCCTAACATCTTATTGAGTGTTACCCTGGCAGAGGATAGTCCAATCAAATATTACGTTGAGGCCACGTGAAGTAGAAACTCAGTTGATTTTATACGATTTTCTGGATGATGACACTTACTGGTGTATATGTTTCTGATGATGACACTTATTGGTGAATATATGTTTCTGATGATGACACTTATTGGTGTATATGTATCTGATAATGACACTTATTGGTGTATATGTTTCTGATGATGACACTTATTGGTGTATATGTTTCTGATGATGACACTTATTGGTGTATGTGTTTCTGATGATGACACTTATTGGTGTATATGTTTCTGATGATGACACTTATTGGTGTATATGTTTCTACCAGGGTTCCATGGAGAGAGAGTTTACTTGTCTCCGGGGGCAAGAAAAACAAAATATATGTCTGGAAAAACGGAAAATGGAACAACTGAAACGTGAATTCAATTCGGTAAGTTGGCAATTTTTTTATTTCCTTTTCCATTGATTGAGTACAGGAAAATTCCTCATAAGTTCCCAATGCTGCAGGGAAAAAATAAAGCGTGCACTTTATATTAAAATTGTTTGAGAATGATTGGCGTATGTACTTCAGTAATTTATATGTTAAGCCTAAAGTGAGTCGACCTTGTCTCACCTTGACGGTTGGCCGGTACTAAACTCATTAGGTTTAATATAAGGTATAGTTTTGTCGAAATCACCGTGATGGAAGGCTAGTTCCAAATCGTTTAGATTAATTTTTGATATGAAAAAAGCCGATAAATGAAAGGAGACACCAGGACTGGAATACAGGAATTCTATTTGACAAGGTCAGTTCTCTACCACTGAGCTATTCAACATTACAAGCTGTCCATTTTAGGGTTTCTTAAATTTATTACGACCACCATACTATGCTACTATCAGGCAGTTAGTTGATTTATCGACATTCAACCAAATTGTACATACTTTGCGTGCGTCCGTATATATATGTCATCGTGTAGTGACGAAACGGAACTTACTATTCACGTCACTCGTTCACAGAAATATTATTTTTCACAATGAATGTAGTGATAAAAACACACAGTTAAAGCGCCCGAAAAGAAGATAACTGCCCCCCCCCCCACAGCTTAGAAAATATGGCACTCACATAAATTAACGTTACACATAATTAAGCTTAATGTGTTACACCTACATAATATTTTATTCGGAAAATTAACGGAAGAACTCGCGTTGCTTTTGTTGTTGTAATTTGATTTTAATTCACCAATCAATATTAAAGAGTAAGACAGTGGCCCAAAATTTGTAAGCCTAACTACCTAGAACCTGTCAGAAGTTGGTTTAATAGCAGAAGTAACCCGAATAGTCCAGTCGCTATATTCCATCAGAAAAATTCCGAAGCCTGTGAATTATAAGTTACGTCTTCAGGAATCGATCGTGGTTCACTTTATAGAAGACAAGTATTAAACATATTTCTTATGGCCTTGGTGATGCATTTCAGACAACGGGATGTATTAGGCTTATCATCACCTGCTTTATAATTTGCTGAGAACGTATTTAGTGTAATTTGTTTTATTCTATTCACATTTCTATATCTTTAATTATTTTTCATTAAGCGATCACCTCGCCTAGCACAGCGTATTTAATTGAATAAGAGGTATTATATTGTGTCGAAATTCCATAGAAAAACGTCGTAAGGAGAGATAGGCCTACCATAGTGATGATAGGGAGGGGATAGAACACGAATTTGTGCCTATCTGGATTTTTTGTCACAGAAAAAACCCAGTATTTCAGTATTACGACGGGCTTTTATAACGTGTAATTCGATTCGCAAAATAATCGAATGTTTCATTTAGTTACGTAATAGAAGTAGTTTGTACAAAACAAGATATACTCCGACTAAGGGTTTCCCACTTGGTAGATTCGATATGTTAATTACATCACTTGTTTTACACGTCAAGTGTAATATCCTTGAAAGAAAATAGGCCTAAAACACCAGGTTAAGGTGAGACATTGTTTTTCACAAAATTCATACTCTACTAATCGGGAAAGTTCCACTTCCTGTACAGATTGTTTAACACTCTTCCATTAGAAGTTGTATACGGTATCCATTCAGTTGCTAAAAGAAAAGGTTGAAGTTGACGATTTAATCTACCTAGCAAAGCACGGCTGCTGTTTGTTGCACTTACAATATTCCACGGCTGCTACTTATTCCATTTACCATATGCCACGTCTGCTACTTATTCCATTCACCATATTCCACAGCTGCTACCTATTCTACTTACCATATTCCGCAGCTGCTACCTATTCTATTTATCATATGCCATGGCTGCTACTTACTGTCGTTACCTTCTGCACTTATGGAGTTGTAAAATTATACGAATCGGCTGTGGTTCAGAAATACTTAAGTCTGAATGCTTCGTGTAGCGACCCATACTCAACGCGATTTCCTGGCTGTATTTTCCCCTAAAGGGGGGGGGGGGCTAAGGTCGCCTGGAGGGGTCACCTGTTTTAACCAGTCGCACCACTATACAGTAGTGTGTTGTCTGTCAGTCAGTCATTAGAGACTAAAATGACAGGTAAGGGACTCTTAACGCTGAAATTTGTATTGTCGTGACGTCAGTAAAACGTGCGCATACCATGAACCACGAGAATTATACACTCTGGAGGCTACAGCACAGCGTGACATATGAACTTCAAAAGCAATAAATAAAAATATTTGTTACACTTGACTTTGGTTTTATTTACTCTTGAAACAGAACACTTTCGGGAACCCTGCGGAAGTTCATCTGGTATCTAGGATTGTCTGAGAAATGTCTGCTTACAAGTGCAATAATTCTTTGTTTGGGTCTTAGATTTATGAATGTTTTTTTTAAAAGCCATCATTACTTGAGTGATCAATAGAGAATGTCTGGCCACCTATCGGAGAAGCAGCATGTTTTCAGGCGGCAGTGTGTTATTTAGTCAAGTGAACCGAGTACAGGTATTATTTGCGATATTTTGAGACCGTTGCATCTTTATGTGTGAGTAACGATCAATATTTTTGTTATTAAAGACTCTATTGTATTCCTAATGTAATAGATAAAATTATTCCCCCGTCAGTCTAGGATTCACTAAACACCTGTAACCGGTTTAGGTATTTTACGACCTATTTCTAACAGCACCGACAAACCGTATCTACCCGTATATAAGTCGAGAACTAAATTTAAGTAAGAAATAGAGGTGTTTTACAGGTTCCCCGTGCTCAAGTCGAGGGAAAAGTAAGACACGGCTTTTAATTTTAATTTTCGATCATGCTTTCGTTAAGTCTGCCATATTTGTTTCCTCTTGAGAAGTTGTATAGACTCGCCCGGGACTTTACTCCTAAACTCTTCTCTGGTACGTTCTAAAGAAGGAGGGGGGGGGGGGTTGAAACTATGGACTGTGGACTTTTAAAAAGATTATTCCTCCGACCGACCGACCCAAGAAAATATTCGTAGGACGGGTTACGGCAAACAAACAGTCACTTTAGGCCAGCCTCAGGGTACTTAGCTGACATAAAATGAAAGAAAAAGGTTATTAATAATGTTGTAGATGTTTTAGCCCGAGATAAGTCGAGGATAGAACTTATTGAGCAACAATTATGGTCTAAAAGTTCGACTTATACAAACAGGCTATCGTGTTGCCTAGGTAATGAACGGTTGTGAAAAGAAGGCTAAAAATGACACTCTTTGGGTTGATAACTTGATCATTCAGCCAGTTGTTGTTGTTTTCTGAACTGCGAAAGAATTTTAATGTGTGTTTCAACGATCCCATTTTGCAAATCGGACTTTTAACAGCAAGTAAAAACAGGATTTATGTCAGAAAGTATCCGTCTTTGTAACTGTGTTTAACTCAAGAACATGCAGAATTTGAGTTACGATTCAGAAGATTAGGGAAGTCGTGGCTGTATCGTATTGTTACATTTTCCTTTTTTCTATGTTTTTAATTACGTTTAACTCAAGAACATACGTGGCTGTAGATAAGACCTTCGTGTACGTGGATTTTTATCCTTATTCTTTTGTCACGTGGCTGTAGATAAGGCCTTCATGTACGTGGTTTCTTTGAATTTATTGTTTAACATTAAACTTCCAAGTCATAAGACAGTTGCAACTTGAAATATAATAATTAGTGGTCCCAGGCCAGGAATAGTAAATAGATTATCTTTGTACAATGCATGGTCCCAGGGTAGGAATAGTAAATAGATTATCTTTATACAATGCATGGTCCCAGGGTAGGA
>NW_013673936.1:0-3030 GCF_000517525.1 Limulus polyphemus
TTCTTGTTTCTTTTCTCGTTCATTTTCTCGTTCTTCTTGTTTCTTTTGCTGCTCTTGTATTGCAGCCATCAAGTCTGCTATGCTGTAGTTTGAGTTGCCGCTTCTCGTTTCCATTTTTTTTATCCCACTCTCTGACACCAACTTGTTACGTTTCCGTTTGTTAATTGATTTTGCGTAACTTCGTACCGACGAAACTTAAGCGACACAAGTCTTTACTTAATAAAACTGGTTTATTCTTTCCGAATATAACTTAACCGATACACTCAACTTCAACAATCGCGCTAAACAAACGCTATAGCAACGAACGTCAATAATACTCTGACCGCAGATCAACTACTCACTATCCATCCACACATTACAATAATCTCCCGCGTCACGTTTTCCCCTCTTATATATACCAGCCTACCCCATATCTAGCAAGAACTAGAACATTCGCCAAAGTACATGATAGTTCTAGAAACGTTGCGTCACAGTAGTCATGTGACTCGATGACGCAACAATATGTTTTGAGGAAGTTGTAATGAGTAAAAGTAGGCTCTTACATTTTTCTTGTTGGAATGATTTTACCATTCATATAACATGCTACGAATGAAACATGTCAAAGTGAAAAAAATTATATGTATTATGATAATAGTTACCGTTGATAATCCCATTACCGATGCAAACCACAATACGTCAAATAACTGTTCATGGAAAACGCAATTTAAAGCATCATTAGACGTTCCTTGATTTGTAGTGAATGTTTTCATAACTACGTGTGAAATGGTACATTTTAATGCTTCAAAAGCTTATGACCTATATAAACTATTTATTGTGGATGAGTTTATCTGAACTTTAAGAACACAGATATGTATCTAGATTTTAGGTTCTAATGTATAATATTCTCTATTATACATGATGAAGTCCTCTTTCGATCAAATGATTTATATGCAAACATTAATTCCAGGTTATAATTTTTCATAATGAAAAAAGGTTACAATATGTAAACGGAATTTTTATTATCCTTAATAGTTTCATGAAAAGTTCTATCATCAAATCATAAAGCTACACCTATTCAATTTTTTTTTTATTTTTTGTTTTTGATGATTGGCCATAACCCAATAAAGTTTCTATGTAATCTTGGTACTGATATAATCCATTTGTCCAATAAAGACTTTTTTCATTTAATAATTTGTTTGTTTGTAATTAATCACAAAGCTACACAATTAACTATCTGTGCTCTGACCACCACGGATATCGAAACACGGTTTCTTGTGTTATAAGTCCGCAGGCATACCGCTGTGCCATTGGGGTCTTCATTTAATAAAACATCAACTTTAGAAAACAATATGTAACGTATGTCATGCTGGAGTAACTTTTATGTCCCTTCATTATTAACTTTGTATGTTTTTTTGTTCTTAAGCAACAGGCTCTCTGTGGTCTATCCACCGCCGGTATCGAAACCAGAATTTTTGCGCTATAAGCTTACATCTTTTTTTCCCATTTTAAATTTTAAGTACAAAATAGTTTCAAATAAATCTAGGAATTCTGCATCTCATATAATATTCCATCAGGGATAAATTAGAAACACTCAATAAATTAAGTTCTGATTTTACATATTCACAAGAAGTTGAATGAATAATACTCATTTTATTCTTAAGTAAAATATCTGATACAAATAAATTGCCAGATATAACACATCGTAAGTATTAACCTAAGTGACTTAAACAGTTAAAACCCAATATAATCACAAATACAGGACAACTAAGACTTCCAATCCACAAATAATTTCTCTTAAAAATAAATTACTTCAACAAATAAATATCATAACGTCATAAATATTACTTAATTAACTTAAACACGCTGAGGGTGCCCGTTAAGGAAATAAGAATTGTATGAAGGACAATGTTAGTTATTTCTTTTGTTATTAAATCCCTAATGACCTTTTAGATGCTAATTGCATACCCTGCTTTGTGGAAGATAATAAATGATTCATTTAACTGATTACGTACTTTAAATTCAAAGCCAAAAGTCTATAAAAAAGTGGAAATGCGTTCTATTTCAAGTTGATTTTTATCCTTCTTCTTCAATAAAAATCCTAAAACAAAATAATTCATGTTCACCATTAGACAGTTAATGACCTAGCGGTGGCTCCAATCTAACTTAAAGAACAATTAGTACATTTATTTCATATACCACTCGAAGTTTTAAAGACAGGTATTCTATCCTTGTATGTGGTAGAAACACTCTTATTGTTTAAATAGTTTTAAATAACGGTTTATAATGCATATTAGAAAGTGTTTTAGTAAAAATTTCTTAATATTTTATATCTCTGATAGGTTGTTTAGGCAGAGTATTCATAATGAATCTAAGTTTCAAATGGACAGCAACTGCCTGTTGTAGAAACCTATAAATGTAGAGGACGACGTTTCGAAAGTCTTCCGCCTTTCATCTTCAGAAATATAATGATATAAAACTGTCAACGTTAACTGGGAATGCAACACCTAAAGTTAAACACTTTAACAGATGATGTCACATTGATGACTGATGTGGTGTTTTGACCAAGGCATTGATACATTTCTAGTCAACACAACGAGCTCAAGTACTGAGTGAAAGGCCTCGTTGGCAGTGGTGTCTATCCCAAGGTACATACAGTCCAGATGCTGTTACGTTTCTTCTTGTTGGAAACCCATAGTAAATGATCAATAAAGAAATATTATCAGTCTCATTGCTATGTGTTTAGATGTTCCTGTAACTCAAGAAAGTCGTCGTATATTAAGCACAGATTGAACAAAATTGTTTTTACGACTCTGTATATTATATAAAGGGAA
This sequence comes from Limulus polyphemus, assembly GCF_000517525.1. NCBI lineage: Eukaryota > Metazoa > Arthropoda > Merostomata > Xiphosura > Limulidae > Limulus > Limulus polyphemus. Next base: position 2,811 of record NW_013673936.1, read on the forward strand.
ACTACGTCATCTACTATTGGAGTACTTATCTAGATAATGCAATTGAATACGTGAATACATAAGGGCCTGATGCTGTTCTTAATAGAATGTGGCCCGGCATGGCCAGATGGTTAGGGCACTCGACTCGCAATCTGCGGGTCGCGGGTTCGAATCCCCGTCCCACCAAAACATGGTCGCCCTTTCAGCCGTGGGGGCGTTATAAGTGGCGGTTAATCACACT
>NW_013673936.1:3373-28758 GCF_000517525.1 Limulus polyphemus
ACAAACAAACAAACAATCTAAATAGAAGGGCACAAAACGTATGAGGCCAGGGCCATTGGAACATGGAGAAAGGCTTCCAACACATATCCTTTGGTCATCCATATGCCAAGTTGGAAAAACCAGCAGAGAAATAAATAATCCTCCATCCGAAAATGAGGTACAACAACAACAAATTGAGGGAGGGTAGATCAATGTGTTTTGGGGTAAAATGAAGAGGCGAGTGTTGTAACCAGAGGGGGATCATGAACTCTTTCTATGGCTCGTTTCTCCATCAGGTCTGAGCTACCCTTTTCCAGCTATTGAAGGTATGCTGCATCTGAGGAGTGATGAAAGGCAATTGGTTGAGAGAGAAAAGAAGATAGAGAAGTAAAGGTAGAGGCTATGAGTAAGGACTTGAATGACCCACCTGTTGGCAGTAAAATGTGTCCATATATGTGCAAACTGGGCAGATGGTCTCCCACAGGTCCCAAACTGACCAAATGGTCATCGGCAGTTAGGTTGGGGTGAGATATCAGAAAGAAGGATGGGAGGAAGTGTAAAATTGGGATACTGGGACAGAACAGGAAGGAGGGGTGTGGCGAAGGACATGTGTGAAATGGTAAGATAGGAACAAATGCAAGAATAAGGTGGAAAGAGAAGATTAATGGCAGGCAGCTTCAGTCCGTGATTCCAGATAATCAGGGACCCTCCCCCCACCAAAGATTTTTGACAGAGAAAGGGGGCAATACGAAGATCCTGGAGGAAGATAATCAGACTTGGAAAAGATGGATATCCCTTCCCAAGAGCTCTCAATAACAAAGAAACAAAGTGAGAAAAGAAAGGGCGGAGGAAGTGGAACAGGAAATGGAAGAGAAGAGGAGCACTGTGGTGTCTCCAGAAAATTCATCAGGGGAATGGTGAAGCACTTCCATCATAAGATGAAGTGACGAGAGGTATCTAAGAATGGTAGTAAGGAAGACAGGAAAATTTGGTGCTAGGTAGGGAGACAGCCAACAAAGAATCAACCACCCAAACTGGCAAAAGAGACTCCAAATCTTGGGTATCAAGAAAAGGAAAGTGACTGTACATAAAGACATAGGAATCAGTTAGATGAGAAGATAAGGTAGTAGGTTACATGAACAAAGTTGATTGGAGAAGGAATTGTCATGAATGGAAATATCAGGGGAGGGAGAAAAACAAGGAAATCGTGAGGAAAAAGGTTATGTATGAGGGAAAATGAATCGCCATAGGTTATGATGGAGTTGTTCTTCTGAAGGCATGAAGGTACCCAAAGCAAAGCCTATAGGTGGAAAAAGCCATTTAGAATCATTCTCCTATCAAACGAAGAGAAAGACAATTGTGTGATGGGTTCAGAAGTAGAGGGTCCCAGCAGCAACATGGACCCCACCACGCAATGGCTGTCATGTCTTCCACAGGTAAAGTACTTATAGAATTGTTGGCAATTTGATCAGTGTGAGTGATATTTTCATCCACATCATTTGAAGAAGACTTCACACTGAATTGTGAATTAATAATGATTATGTTTGAACACAATTAAAGTAAGTTTAGAACAAAGATCTTTGACAAGTGTCAGCAAACACGAATACATCTTGATACGACTGTGCTGAAGAAAAGAACAAGGATTCTTATGCACAAATGTAGAGGGAGGATTTGCACAAGAAGGTTTGTTGCACTACTATTGGTGAAGGGTTTTGCTGCATGATACATCATCATGTAGTAGTGCAAGTTCACAAGAACATGAACCTAGGTGGGAATTTTCACAAAGCTGGTGGCATGCAAGTCTCTCAAGCAAATATACACGGCTTCAAAAGTAAAATAGCTATCTGCATATGGAGATATTTGTTTCAGAATTAGCAATTCCTCATTACTTCATAAAAGTCTTAAGAAAACCAAAAAGGAATGTTTTAGTAACAAAATCTGACAAATCAAATTGGCATCATGGTTAAATCTATTATGAAACAAAACTGAAGGATTTATTGGAGGATGAAAATATGAGAAGCTTAGGGTTAACCAACTTTCCAAGAAAATATCTGATTATGTGGATTTATTTAAAAAATTTAAGTGGGTTAATTTTTGGCCATGTATGTATGGGTTGTCAAAAACATAAAGATAGCTGCCCTCTTAGACCTATTACTTCCTATGTAGGATCAGCTGCTTATCACTCATCGAAATAGCTAGCACAACACCTATCTCCTGCTTTGGAAAAATTCTCATCCACATATTCTGAATAATATAATTTCACCAACAAAATAAAACTTATATAAATGAAGAAAAGTTTTTTTATGTTGATTCTTTGTTTATAAATGTACCAACTGAAGAAATAATACTTCCTAAAAAGAAAATTACCTGAACTTAACATTCCACTTCCTGTGCTGTCCGTACTTTTATCTCCCTAGTGCAAGTGTATACCGATGATAATGTACTCAAGCACATGGGAAAATATTACAGACTAAGATATGGAAAGGATTTGAGCAACCCCTTTCCTCAATTCTATGTAACATTTACATGGAGTATTTTGCAAGTGTATTGCTTTCTACAGTGGATCTGAATACAAAAGAAATCCCCTGGTTCTGATACGTTGATGACGTTTTCTGTTTGGCCAAACAACAGAAATTATTTTCAAACATTTTTCCAGAACATTAACAATTTTCACAGTACAATTAAGTTTTAAAGTTTTGATACAAAATGATAAAAACCCAATAACACGAGCACTTTAGAAAGTACTTGGGTTACAGGGTTTTATCATTTTGTGTCAAGACTTCTTGAACCTACATATTTTTCTGACATCATGAATAAGTTTAAAGTTTAATGGGAAAACAATAATTCACTCCCATCTTTATACATTCTTATAACTAAAGCAGAAATAGAACCTGTTCTTTCTTTTTATAGAAAACCAATAAATACTTTAAGCTATGTTCACTTTTTCTCGTGCCACCATAAAATAATTAAAACATTAATTACAACTTCATTGTTTTTAAACACTTATAAAATATGTCATCACACAACCCATGATGAAGAAATCCAAAATAGTCATATATTTTTTGAATAATTACAGTACCATACAAATGACCATCAAAAGACATTTCTTAAAAACAATAATCAGCAAACAGCATCCTCTATAAGTGAAAATAAAATACTTAGCATCATCTACAATTCTAATATTGTGGCTTTACAGAAAAGTCTGAAATATAATTTCGAAGTTGTTTATATATGCTCCAACACAATTAAAAATTCTTACCCTTGAACAAGTCTACACCTCAAGATAAAGAGAGTGGTTTCTATATAGCCCCCTGCCAATCCAGCAAAAAAAAAGGTTATACAGGTGAAATAGGAAAAAAATTTGAATACAAATTATTGAGAAGGGTGTTAAAAATGATCAAACAAATAATGCTATTTTTCTACACATAAAAATCTTGATAAAAAATCAACTTGAAATCTGCTAAAATAATACATAAAACCAGAAATTATGTCAAAAGAAGAACTGTGGAAAGTTCATTACTCCAAAAGTTGTAAAACTTCAACTCGTCTAGATGTCACTTTAACCTGAATCCCTTTCTGACATCATATGCTATTAAAAGACTTGGAACTTCTGTTAGAAAACAAACAGTGTATGCATTTATCTCACAAACAAACACTGAACTGAAGAGGCCACATGAAAGTGTCAAAACTTGTATACATATAAATTTGTTGTTCCGTGATTGTGTATTCAAACTTTATTTTAAATTACACAGTAATGCATATTTACCTATCATATTCCTTTACCAAGGAATTTGATATGATCTACCCTACATACACACAGATGCATAAAAGTACCTATTTACTTATTTATTATATCTGCAAATTTTTAATATTAAAAATAATGTCATAACAATAGCTGACAATATGCTGTGACAGAAGGTTCTGAATCATATTAGTCTTTTTCCAATTTCTATACAGAAAAAAAACAACTAATACTTCAAAACATCAACTAGACCTGCATATGATAGAGATTTTAAATTAACAACTCAACCTTCTAATAGAATATCTGTTAAATACTTTTATATTCCATACTAAAATTTAATAAAGCTGTCATCTACTATCTAAAGCTAAGTGTGTGTCTGGGAAAAAAAATACATGGTGGTATATCTATCATTTCATATCTGTTACTTATACATTTCCACATTCAGGATCAAATTTGACACAGGGATATAGGATGACATGAGGAAAGTCATGAAAGGGTAGGGGTTGCCCCCTAAATATAAATAAACATCAATATATGTGTGTATCTGTTCCTTATACGTTTCCACATTTCTTGGTCAATCAGTGCTAAACTTAACACAGTGATACACGACGACATGAGGAAGATCATGGGGGGTTAACTCCACATTTAATTTCATATTGAAAGAATTCTTGAAAACAGTGACTTTCCTTTCAGTATTGGTACCTTTAGATATTTTTATTACACTTTTAATGTTTATTATGTTAAGGAAAAAAATAGAAGCTCAATTTCCCCTCCTTTGTTACAAACTTTTATTTCACCCATCCAAAGGACAGGTATTACATCTGATAATATCCAAATATCTTCATATAGAAGAGCAAAAAAAGAACGCACAGAGTAAATTTTCCTCTCAATTCTTAAAAAGTTTACAAAAAAACTAAGCTACAGACATTGTCCTCCTAATTTTGAATAGTTAAAATAAGTACACAGAAAGAGGATGATTACAAAGAACTACAATATCAGGTAATAAAACGTATTGTAGAACTGAAGCAGAAAAATTCTATAAAAATATTAACATTAAAACATTAATTAATTACAAAAATAATTTCATTAAAAAACTGAAACACTGAATAATCATAATTGTAACAAATATGTAACTTTATATAAACTTGTTAATTGATCAACAATAAGAAAAATTATATCCAACCTCTAATGTTAGTCAGATTATATAGTAAATAGTTTTTGAATCATACCACATGACAACAGCCTAATCAGGTTGTTTTGAATACAAGCTTAAAAGTTTAACATATATCTAAATAATTATCTCCCTCTGCACAAGTAAGCATCAGCATGTTAAGAAATGTCAAAATTTAACAAAGAAATGATCATTTTACAACAAATATAAATTTTGAAACAACATTCTTTCAAATTCCCATTAAAAACAGGACTTGATTTTTAAATCTTCAATTACACATCTTATTTAAAATCAGACACTGGAATAATAATAATAAGAAAAAAAAAGGCAATTAACATTAAAGAAATTAGATAGGAATATGTAAAGATAAACATTTATAAAACTTCTATGAAATACTCTTTTTAACAAAACCTCTATCATTCGTACTCCAACAGTTGTTAAAAATATTTTTTAATACTATCTTATTTGAGCATGGTTGCAAAAAAAAAACCCTTGTAATTTTTAAATCACCTACAGAAATAATACTTTTATATCAGAACTGTACTTTGAAACATACATGTGAGCCTAGAATGTTTTAACTTCATACCTCATTTTCTATTGGAATGTGGTTGAAAATGAAGGTCAACATTTTAATATTATTAAAACTTAAAAACAAATTAACATACCTTACGCTCACTGAAAGGTTCTAAAAATAGAAAGTAATTAATACAGAATTCTCTATATTTTCAGAATGTAAGATATAACAATACTATTTGCCATTTTTTTTAAAACTTAAATGTGTGTGAAAAACCAACACTATAAAAGGCATTTTACAAACTTGATGTTATTTAATATTTTCAAACTTAAATCTAAAAATAATATATACAGCTGACATATGTAACAATGTCCAGAAATCCTCCAAATTCATATATTTTTACATACTTCACTGCTCTGAATGTACAAATTAAATCAAATTTTAAAAAACTGTTTTATGGAAGGTTTAGATACCACTGGCTCTTTAGCTTTAGGAAGTTCAACTTTTCTCAAATAAAAAACTATTTTCTCATCTTTTTTTGAAATACTTTTTTCCTCCCAATTGTCTATCTCTTTTACTGTTGCTTCTTCTTCATCACTTTCACTACTACTGTCTTTTTCATTTATGTGTACTTCTTTTCTACCTAAAACCTCAGCTACCATTTTGATAAATATATGGTACTCCTTATTTATTTTTAGTTTTGTCATGTTATCAGAATATACATTAAAAAACCAACTTTCTGCACATTTATTATAGTGGAATGGAACTGAATAATACTCTCGCAACATTGGTTTCCTCAAAAGATGAAAAGTGTGTTGCAGACTAAGCTCCTTGGAATCTACTCTAAACAAAAGTTTGTCTTTTTGATGGTGACGAAAGTTTACAAGTACCCCTTTCCTTAATAGCATTTGGCCCAACTTCATAATTCCATTTAAATTTAATTCATCAAACCAATGTATACATTCACTCCCAATGATACAAACTGAGGATGTTTTCTTATTCTTCATGAAGTTTAATTCTTTAATATCTGAAATATATAAATAAAAATGAAAGCAAATATCATAATATATACATAGACATCTATCTATCTCGATGTATACTATTTCATTTGTTAAAATGACAACTCTTACTAATTTCATTAATGTTTAAATTAAATTTCTTTTTGCATATATTTTTCTGGTTGCTACTGATAAATAAAAACCTCATAATCTAAAAGCTACCTCAAAATTAAAATTTAAATCCTGTTAATGGTCAGAACATATTAACTGATTATTAACAATGAATTGTACTATTCTATTTGTTTCATAATTTTCATGCAAAGCTATGCAAAAGACTATTTGCATATCGCCATCCCTAAATTTGGACCTGATAAAAGGAAGGCACCTAGTCAACAGTACTCACTACCAACTCTTTCCTGATTGAATAATGGACTTTGACTATTATTTTTATAGTGCACTTGTAGCCCAAATATTCGGAGATCATTTTTGTGGCAATGGACAAAGAGCCTGGAATCTTCAGATTCAAAGTCCAAACACAATAAGCACTAGACCATACCCAACCCAATTACAATAATATAACAATAATAATTATAGCACCAAATGTTTATTCCACATGAAGAAATTTGAGATCTGTTGGTGATGAATTATCTCAGTGGTGGCTGTATAGCATTTTTCCACCATTGACTGTCTCTTGAGGTGGCTTTTATGTAATCCCCTTCTTGGTTAGGTCTGTCAAGTTGTGGTGATGGAATGTTGCAATTGAAAAGGGCAGTGGCTTAATGATGGAATGGATGGTCACTACACTGCAAGGCCCTATTGAAGGATTTTGCTTGCAATCATTGTTGTTCTGCAAAGCTGCTGAGACTTGTGAGATACAATAGGTCTTTGATGGGGTGGCTGAAATACATCCCATGATCAGTTTAAACAAATTTTTTTTTTGCATCTTTTCAATCTTATCTAACTGTATAGCACTCATACTGATCAAAGGTGGTGCATAATCCACAATGGGGTGAATAATACTTTGGTAGATAATAAACAGGTAACATTCTTCAGCTCTATTTCCTGCAATAACTTGCATTGCATTGATGCCTTTGGTAGCTCTGGTTATCATGATGTTAATATGGCTAGTGAAGTTGTCTCTCAAAGGTTACCCCTGGTAAAACAAGAATATTCATTCATAGATTTGGATAAGGATTTGATAAAAGCATCAGTAGCCACATCTCAGGAATCCTACCTTTTGCTCAGCTACATAGATAGTCTTACACTAACTTCAACAGGTTGACTTCTATAAGCTTCTTAGAGGTGAAGATTATTATACCATACATTCCTAAAGCTCCCTTTTTAGATGTATATGTATATATATCATTCAAGCTAATGATGGTTTCCATATCCACATTTAGTTCTAGCTCAGATAAGGATTGCTGTAGCTTGAGCCTCTCCTGCATGCCACCATTGGCTATTGTATCTGTACTTGCCTTGGTCTTCATCATTTTAAATGACTGGCATTGCCAAGTTCTTGGTTTCTGTGGCACCCATAAAGTTGTGGAAGTGACAAAATGAAGTGCTTATGAGACTGGCCTTGTTATATAGTTCATGTAAGGTGCTCTGAAAATTGATCAGCTACAGAGAGCACAGGCTTAATTCCTTGCAAGACTTGCCTCCTCTGCCTGAGTTGGGTCACGCCTTATCCACATGAACTATACTGGGCTTGGTTTCATGCTTTATCATTCGCACTATTCCACAATAGTGTTTCTTTTGCAAAAGTTGTTGATTTGACTTTGCTCAATTGTGGAGAGATGCTTGAGAGTGCAAATGTTGCTAGAAAGCTTGACATCCTTTCATGGGTTTCTAAACTGTTTTATAGCACTTTGTCTTTCAGTATTCATGTGCATTTTCATTAAACAACTAAAGAGGCAAACATGTATGAAAAATTAATGCCATTACTAATACATCTTTATAAGTAAAGATAAAAATTATATATGTATATATTTATTATGGAGTAGTATGTTATCACCTTTATCTCCCTTCAATTCATACATCTATATGCACATTATTTTCTTGAAAAAAAAGTTGTACCCTTCCTATAGTTTATTAGATTTTCACAACATAGCCACAGACCTTAAGTTCAGTTTCAATATTTTACAAGCCTGTATTCTTAGAGGTATAACAGTTCCTTATATAGTAAAGCATTAACTTAGTTTTAATTAATTACTTTACTTGCTATATTTACTATTGTTGTTTTTTCACAGTTTAAGTCTTATTATCATTGTGATCTTTCTTGTAACTTATTACTGCTTACATATTATGGTTGGTTCTTAATTTTTAACTTTATTACTTCAGGCTGACCATGTGATAAATGGATAGTTAAATTTGAATCAGTTGTGTATAGACACAATTCACATGTTAAATAATTTATTATTGTTTTTATTGCATTTTCCTTGGTTATTTTTCATTAATGTTAATACTGTTAATTATTATTATATCACTTTACTATTCATATTGTTTATTTTTTGTGTACCCCCCATATATCAGCTTTTTCCTGTGCTATCTGCATCATCATGCTATCATGTAGTAAGAATTTATCTCAAATGTTAAGCTAATCTAAAATTATAATGTCACATCCATTTACTGGGCTCTCACTAGTCACCAGTTATTGTTAGGAAACATTATAATCAAGTTTTGCTTATACTTTTTAATGAACAAGGATTCAACAATAATGCATGAAGGAAACAACTAGTTTTTATTTGTCTTGTAAGGTGTATTCATTTTTTCTGTATTGTTAGTAACACTATGTTTAATATATGTATTTATTATTTTTCAATGAAGGTACCTAATTGATGAATCAATGCACAATAATAAGTACAAGTTTTGTCTTACAGCACTGCATACTTCTAGTTAGTCTGATATGTTAAATTAACAACATTATTTACTGGGCTAATATTTAATTATGATCTACATAGGTAACTTTCTTTAAATGACAAAATATAGCAATTGAGCAGCAAAAATGCATCACATACATTAAGGCTTCTAACACAAAAATCTATAACAATAATGAGTTTACATTACTGTTGAAACATATACATTATTTACCTCTAAATAACCGAGTTAAGGCCATGATTTTCATCTTTACAACAAATACTGACCACGATAAATATGCTTATACTTTTAAACTAAGAAAACACACTGTTTCCTTTAGGAAATCTTGATATGATAATTGAAGATGCAAAATATATGAACCAAATAAAATTTGTTGAACTTGTCGCTCTTTGAAGATGTTTCAAATGAATTTTACAGCAATGATCATAATAGTACCACCACAGATTTTCAACACATTACACTATCAAAACAATAATGCAGATCTTTTTACTAATATAAAGTTTATACATATGAACGATTTTACTGTGCATTTATTCAACTTACAAATCATAGATTATTTAATACTTCTCATAAAAAGGTTTAATCATAATAACAGGCATAAATTATCATTAATTATACATCTAGGCAGTTTGATAAACAGTAAATTTTCAATTACATGTAAGTCTTAGGTGAAGTTAAATTACATGGACTTACAATATCAAAAGTAGGAGTACCGCTTGTCTGTTAAAATCAGTTCAGTCTGTTTTCAATGATAAACAGCTGACCCCATAATTCAGAAGATGCCAAAACACATTAGTTTATCAAAATTTTTTATGATACATATATGTCTGGCAATGCTAAATGTTGAATATTAATTCAAACAGATAAACATGTAAATCCAACAACTGACTGTATTCAATGTTCTTACTTTTCTTCCCACAAGAGCATTCTGATAACATTTCTTCATCTATTTCTGTTTTGTAAAATTCCCACTCCTTCAAGATTTCATGAGGGATTTTGACATCATTACTAGATAATTCCTTCAAAGTGGCCAAAAGTTTGTGAGGATACCTGCGAGAGTTGCATTCTTTTTCCAACTGGGACACATTCTTATCCTCATCTTCTAGAAGACACAGAAGTGACTTTATGTTTATTTTGCCTTAAAATTAATCTAAGATTTAATTTTTACTACATATAGTACAATATAACATGAACATAAAACTGAATCAAGTAGTAACAGAGTGATATGGAATACCTTATTACCTGGGTCAAGGATTACTTAAAATTCTAAAAGTGATATGAAGCAATATGAAAACTGAAACTAAAGCTAGTCACCTTCTGAAGAGAAATTATGCAAAATCAATCTTCTTGGTCTGTTTTTTCTTCTATCATTTACATGTATGTCTTGTCTTTTTATCAGTTATATGTGTCAAGTTCACAGTTTTAAAATCAAAATTTGACATTTTCAGATAAGGATAGAACTTTTAAATTGTAGCTAAACATGGCAGTCTTCAAATTACCAAGGGTGTGAACCTTTGTCAGAACTGAGTGAGGCTAAAATATATAACTGAGAAGTGATGAGAGCATTCCTTGCATTTCTAAGTAATATAAGTTTGAAAAATAACAAAGGAGGGTTTCAATACAGATTTTAAAGAAGCACGAATTGCTAATATTGTAAAATTCTGAGCACCAGGAAAATAAGTGGTGGAAACAAAACACACTTTTGACTTATTCTCTCATTTTAACACTATATATTAGTAATAGAAACAGGACTGTATCTAGGATGATTTGAGTGGTAGGTGGTAAGCTGCCACCATTGTACCATCCCCATCAGTCAAGCTGAGTTTTATTTTTCTGACTGGTTTATCTTTAATAGCAGGTAGTTGATACAAATTAGTCACAATGGGATTAAAAAAGTTTTTATGCAAAAAACATTGATTACTTTTATATTTTAGATATCCGTGAAATTTGAAAATATTTTTACACATCACATAAACTTTTACTGGAAAGAAAATAGGTTTTGTATGGTATCCACCGTAGATGATATTGTCTGATGTGCCACACTAAATACAAGTGAATTAGCATGGCATGAGCCATTTGTTCAACTTCACATGCAGGTTTTTTCCTATGGACTTTTCTTAAAAAGTATTTTATCATGAAGGTTATCTGCTTCGTGACTTTACAGGAAAAGTGTTTGTTTCTAACAATCTAATTGTGAAGTAAACTTCACTGCAACACAGAGAAAGAAATGTTTCATGCTTATAATGAACTTTATCTCAATGATAGTTAATACCAGTAATAGCAGTAGTCACATTGCATGGGAGTGTTGGGTGGGCAGAACAAGTCCTGGGTGGCTCCATCCACCGCTGTCTACCGTAGCTACAATCCTGAGTAGAAAATATCTAAAATAACAGCTTCTGATAATTGTTTATTTAACATATTATAATAGTAACTATTAATTAAGAATGCTCTATGAATAAGTGATATTACCCTAACAAATATATTGATTAGAACAAAGGTTGCATTACCTTAAATTCAAGGTATACTTTTTTCACCTTGTTTTGGGTGAGAACAGTTAAAACACAAGTACTATGTTCAACAATGAACTTATGATGAAAAAAAAAGTATTTGAGTAACTTTTGAGGAGAGAAACTAATAGATACAAGAAACAACTGTTGTATTAATAAAAGGGGAGAAAGAAAATTTGTATTCTGTATAAAACTCCTTAAACAAACAGAAGCCTTACACTTGCCAGCAAAAGCACCATCATAAGTAAAATAATTATGGGGTGTTTACCATTGTCTACTGCATGCTGTGAGAAGTATTTCTGCATTATGAAGAGAATAAAAAAGATTTTGGCACTACATCCTGGACAAAAATATCATTTTCCAGTCTATGAGGATTACTACCAACAGTACTAAAGAACAATGAAAATGATAACTCAAAAAATAGACAAGAACTCCACGGTTCAGATTTTCATTTACACAGAAATAAACATTTTAAGAGGGATACAATATGTCAATAAATTTCCAAGTTAGTTCAGCACAATCTACAGACTACATTGTAAATAAATGATAATTTTGTTGATCTTAAAACAACTGCCTTTTTTTCTTCTGTCATTATAGCTGATAATTTGACAAACAATACAAGTTTAAACCCTGTAAGGTAAAAACATAAAACAAAATTTTTTTGGTATACATTTACAAAATTAACTAGAATTAAAAAGAACTGTGGCCCATAATAAACTAGAAACATAGTCAGTGTGGACTGTGTCATCATTAATAATGACACTGTCGAATGTCAGTGGGACACCAGGTGTTAAAATATGTCCAAAACAATTAAATTTCATAGCAACAGCATGATAGTAAGACGTGGGCTATTATGACTTCAGTGACACAATGCCCATACATTGGCAAATTATTCTTGTAAGAAAAAACAGTATATAAGAAAACTATGATCGATATGTAACCTTGTGAGAACATCTTTCTCCATCTGATTCTTGCAAAAACTTGACAGTTAATTAATCAGCAATTGTACTACATAAAAATCTTGTTCACATGTTACTCATCCAAAATCACCTACCAACTGGCATAATGCTTTGTGCTGATAATCCATATAATGAACAGACAAAGCAACGACATCATCTATGGTGATTGATTTGGTCACAATGTCAGTGAGCTTGTTTCCTTGGATTCTGACATAGCCAAAAATCTTGAAAAACTGGATCAAGGTAGATGGTAAGCTGGTTGGTATAGCTTGTGTAGTGCGCTGCTTAGCTTCTATATGATTAAGAACAAGTGAGATCGCAAATAACTCAGCAATAAATATGGAATGCCACAATATCATTCATAAATTTAAATTAACTTAGGTTATTAAATGATTTAAAAGGACTTAAATCCACCATAACTATTAAACACAGAACACATATAGAAGGGATACTATGAATAACTACACAGATACAGTGAACAATGGCAGGGCCCACAGACTCACCTCATTTTGAGATATCCATAAGTATGGAAGTAGGATGGCTGAAAAGATGTTCAAGAGAAACTGGTGGTTAAAAGTTGGAAGTATCCCACTTCTTCAGGTGAGTATATGAAAGCTGACAGTGGGGTATGGTAACTAGTCATGGAAGAATGGACTGATCAAACACTACCATCCAATAATAGACCCATCACAGTCAACTTTACTTGAATACAAAGGTTTGGGGGGGGGGGTGAGGCTAGTTTTGGAGAAATGCAGAAAGCACCTATTTTTAAAGCAAAATCCCATGATGATGCACAAAGCCCATAAACCTTTAATGCAGAATCCCTGGTCCAGATATAGACCAGAGACCCATACTACAGCTTATATTGAATGATGGTATGATAGATCCTGAGTATTATATACCTAAATGTAATTGCTCCCTCAAGAGATGGAAGAGATGTGAAGGATGTTCACTATTCTTGTACACTTGACCTTAAACCAATTGATTTTATGAATATAGGTCAGTTTATTTTGAAATAGAAATCTTAAGAGCTTTGTCTCAGTTACCAGAGGAAAATCGAGCACCTCCCAGATGTAGTTACAGATTAGGAAGAAATACTTCTTATCATCAGAAATGCATGCAAATGGTTTTTGATGACAAAGGTTTAGAGCCACATAAATAATTTATTGATGGTAGTTTGGGGATGTCACTGAGTGTACCTCATATTTGATGAAAGTCAACTGTATAAAAAAGTTGCCCAGCTATGGTATTGATCTTAATGTCAAAAAGTGAACTCAAGACACAGCTCTGAGGTACTCCAAGTTCTCATGTGAAGAATTAGAATAGTTTTGATCACACACACAGATCCAGAATGACTTTTCTAAAAAAAAAAAAAAAGAACATATAATTATGAATAAATGACCTCACAACTCAAAAGAATGGTATAAAATACCAAACCTCCCTATACCTTCTCAAGATTAAAGAAAGATCAGAACTAGATGCCTCCTTTTGAGAAAGGTTCCTCTGATTGATGTTTCAAGTCAATTCAGATGGTCCACTATAGATTACTGACTAAGGAAACCACAGGTGTTAGAAAGTTTACATTTCCACATACTAAAAATGTATTTCTGATAATACTTACCTCTTCTAACACTTTAGCTCTATCTTGATGAAAGGTTCTCTTCTTTGCCCGTCTAAACTATGGTATGAATTCTACCTCACTTGCTCCAGTCTTTATACCCCACTATATCACCCCCTAGTGATTTTCATCTTGTGACTCTCTCCACCTACATCAATGCACCCTCTATACCTGATCAAAATATAAGCTCCTCATTATTCTTTTTTATTCACTTTTTTCTAGACTGCCATAATTATTAAACCCAAATACCAGCTATCATGGGAAGGAAGGGCGGGATAGTGTGAAATTAGGTAAGTATTATCAGAAATACATTTTCGGTATAGGCAAATGTAAACTTCCGAAACACACCTCCACTCACACTTTAGCTTGAACATTGACCACGTAGAGAGGCTGGTGAGGGCAAGATCCACACAGAAAGTGTCTGCGAGTAAAAACAGGTGTGAGTCCACACTACATAGATATGCTCTTCACCCAAATAAAGTGAAATCTAAACATGGATGGTAAAGGCCAACTGCCTACAGAGTCAACATTGTTGATTATCATGAGATTTGTTCAGGCCCCAACCACACAAACTAGGTTCCATGTCTCGTCATTGGAATTACAGGGCTGTGGACTCAAAACTAGATCCAAGTTGTAGTGGCTAGGGCATGGGGAACACAATATGATATAATTGTATGATAGAAATATGATACAAATTCCATTTTGTCTATACAAGCACCCCAGTTCTGAAGAGATACATCAGTGAACAGATCTCTGACCATGGAGGTGGTAGAGGGACACCTACAGTTTGGTTGTCCCTGTTCAATCACCAGATGAGATCCAGCACGCTGGAATCCAACAGTCTCACTGAACAATCCAGTGCATCTGTGCAAATGTTCCAGTGGTCCCTTAAGGACCATTAAGGGCCATCATGTTGGCCCAACCTGAAGGGATAAGTGATTCCAAGCATGTCCACATCCCCACAAGAGATAGAACTGTGCATGTTGGTGGAGAAGGAGACAACTGTATTTTGAAGAACCACCTGTTCCATGGCTTGAAAAAGTAGAGGAAAAGGTTGGCCCCAGCTGAGTCTGGAATTGAAAAACACCCCTAAATGTACAAGGTACTATGTGAAAGGAAAAACAGACTTCTCTTTTTTGATAAGACACCCAGCTCTCACAGCTTCTGATACCAGAGTTTGAGTGTGTAGTTCTGTAAAATGTCAGGAAGGGGGTGAGAAGAAGCCAGTCATCTATGTAATGGTGAGCATGGATACTGAGGGAGTGAAGATGATATGAAAAAGTTCTGACTATCTGACAATAAACATATAGAGCAGATGCAAGGTTGAATAGTAGAGCATGATCATGAAAAACCTGGTTGTCATGCATGAAACTGAGATAACGTCTTGAAGACTCGGCAACAAGGATATGAAGGTAGACATCTGCAACACTGAATTTTCTCATCCATACTCTGAGGGAAAAGAGCCACTGAAGGGAAAGAAACAACTCCATTGTAAAGTGAGGAAGCTTGAGAAATCGATTGAGGCAAGAAAGGCCAATGACTGGTCGCCAATCGCCCCTTTTATTCGGTACTACAAATAACCAAGAATAAAACCCTTGAGAGAGGAAGTAATAAGCTCTCTGGCCTCTTTGTGCAGAAAATCCTGGATGGCTTGTGCTCAACAGTTGGATGTAAGAAAGTCTTTGTGGAATGGAAAACCAACCAGTATGAGAGACAGAGAAGGAGGAGACGTGGACTGAATTCCCAATCCACTCTTGAGAACCTGAATGACCCACTAATCTGTGGTGAATGTCTACAATACAGACATGAACTCTCCGAGATGAGACCCTACCGGACCTGATCCTATAAGGTAGACACCAAAATCTGTGCTCCACCCTGGAGGAGGATCGCCACTGGTAAGGTCAAAATTGCCTTTGTGTTCCATTGGATCATGGCACCAAAGCAAGAAGGACAGATGCAGTAAACCATCCTGAAGTAGAACTTTTGGACAGTCAAAAAGCCAGTGTAGAAAATGAAGAATGCAGATGGACCGCATCTACTGGAGATTCCATAGATTCTGGAATTCCTGCAAAAATATACTGTTTGAGAAAAAGGAGCTTCTCTTAGATTCCTATGGGCCAATGCAGGAAGTTGAATACCCTCCAGAAAGGCATCTCTATTCAAAAGATCCCAGCAACAAACCAACCAAGCTACCAAGGAGAAAGCGGAAGCCTATAACTTGATGAAATTGGAAGTCAATAAATGACTAAGATCCTCCAAATCTGGGCAGGAGACTGATGATAGTCCTCAGACAACAGTTGTAAAAATGATAAAAAAACAGTAAACTGTTGTAAGTGACAGACAAATGCTGGAAAACCGAGATTGTTTAAGACAAAAAGTGGCATCTTGTCTATAGCTCCAAATAAGAAGTAGAGGGTCTAACCTGAGAGTCCAAATAAGGGTCCCCCAAGTGATGGAAAGCCAAGGCATTCTGATCCATAAAATGAGGAGGACAAGCCATGGCAGCACCCTCCATCAAATGATCTGCAAATATCCTTGTATGCAATGCAATGTCTGATAAAGGTGGGAGGACCAGATAATCAGACGAACTAGTCTCTCCTAATAAAAAAGGTGAAGATTCATAAGCCACAGGATAAATACTCAAAACATTACAAACATGGCATACTAGTAAAAAATGGTGCAAAAGGCAGGATGTCCATCCAAGGTTCATAGGTAGCTGTCTGAGCAAAGGAAGGTGCTGGAAAAATAGTCTCAATTCTCACTAGTCCCCCCTTGATCTCCCACAAACTCAACCTCAGAGCTAACAGGAGAAAAAATATGACCACATGTAAGGCTCTACTCCTCTGCATACAATGAACTGTATGTCCTCTGCAGAAGACCCCCCCCCCCCCAATGCCTGGGTAATGTTAGAATCATGAGGTTGTAGAGGAGAGGCATCAGGCAACTCTCTTAGATGTGAATGTGAGTATTCATATTCAAAAAAATGTCTCCAAGTTTTTTCTTGTAAAATCAAGAAAATAAACAATAGATTCAAGCCCCACAAAAAAGATTTAAAATAATTCAAAAGAAAACATTGCAAATGTAGTAATAGTGCTGAAGAGAAACCCACATTAAACACATAAGATCATCTTCAGAATTTTTGCCATTGAGAAAAAGTGAGTAAGAAATAATAACGGGGAGCTTATATATGGAGGGCACATTGACATAGGTAGAGAGAGTCACGAGTGAGGTAGAATTCATACCATTGCTTAGACAGGCAAAGAAGAGAACCTTTCTTCACGATACAGCTAAAGTGTGTTTCAGAAGGTGGTGATTTGATACTATGAAGCAAACAAAATCATTAACTATCCTTTTACTTTACGTTTACACAGACATAGGATGACCAATTTTCAGTCTGAAAAATCAGGACAGCCCTTGTCTCTAATTTCAAGATGGTTATGCCATCTTGTGTTATCCAACTCAGCTGCCTTTAAAAAAGGAAGTCTGCTTTCAAGGTATCTGAAAAAAAAATTGCTTTATGGCATTTTGACACTATGATAGGTTAAATATTTTCCATAATAAAAAATATCTGATAGAACAGTCCTTGACATATCTAAACTATCCACCACATATTCATCAACTGCTATAGGTCTGCTACAGTACCACTAATTAAAAAACCTGCACAGACCTGGGTTTCTCACCACTCACAGATGGAACTTCTGAAAGAATCTAGTGGTAGGACAGTATGGGTTACAACAATGAGCGTGTCAAGTAGGCCTATTACATTCATGATTCAATGTGACTGACAGTTTGATGTCTTCATCATAAAATCAGGATATACTTGGACATACTACCAAGAAACAGGACTGTCCTGATAAAATCAGGATGTCTGGTCAGTCTACACAGACAGCTAGTCAAAGCAAATGTCTATAATTAGAAGGAATCCTGAGATTCTTCCCAGGCTTATAAAAATAGATTACAATAGCCTGGTGCCATAAATCATGAAACTCCTTCTGCCACATCCAGTTCAAAAGAATCAGAAGATTGAGAGGCAGTAGAGAGTACAGGTGCTTGCATGCCGAGAAAAGCACTCTCTAAGGGTGTTAAAAATATACCCTGTATACCACTAACTTTTTAGCTATTGTGTTCCAATACTGAAATGTGATAGTATATTTCCTTTCCACCTTTTGAATCTTGTTTCAAGAGACCTTGAAACTGGTGAAGATATACTCAAAGTGAATTTAAACCAAAGTTCCTTCTGGCTTTGACATTGTTCTGCCAGAGATGAGCACAAGCCTTTAGAAAGGCTATGTGACTAGTAAGTAAGAGTGGGATACCCATGAAAAATATCCCAGGCTCCTTTCTAAGCCCTCTGTCCACAATAGAAATATCTGTCAAGGTTTCAAGGATGGTAAGGACAGCCACCTGGACTATATGGTTAATTACTGCCTCCACTCAGTTATTAACAGATGGTAAGTTAATAACAGCAGGATCAAACTATCTCTGAATGTTGAAAGAGAGCCAGTTGGCCTTCTACAGCTTCCATTGCAGTATGCAAGTCAACTGTAGCCATTCTCCCTAAAATGATGGGAAAATTTTCACTGCCAGATGGAATAATGTGCACCTCTTGAGGAAAAAAAAGGAAAGAGAAAAGGAGAAGAAATACAGATCTATGGCATAAAATGTCTAACTCAGAGAATGGAAAAAGGTATACGTTCGAGTATTTACAAAAGTACATTTGTTAGAATAGCAATTGTTATGGTGTAAATGCCTTTTGCTGGCAAAGCCTGATTATAATCAATTATATTTTTCAAGAGTATTAGACTTAGAGTATTTTGAAATACTACATTTTGTATTCAGACCTTTAGGGTACTTATAAGAAGAGTTTATAGTATGTCCCATATATCCATTGCTAACAGTTTTTTTTTTGTTTTTTTAATACCAGAACTTCAAGAATGGCTAGGATACAACAGAGTAAATGTGGTGGTTTGAGCAGTAATTTTTCATTTATTCAGATATTGCCTATTCAAAGCTCATGTAAAGGTGAACAAAGGATTCTAATGCAAAGTCTACAATATTTTGGAATGAATCACAGACCTGTGAATATTTTATAGGTTCTTTTCATTTTTCTAATTGTTCTCATGTTAACTTATATCTGTTAGAAAACTACAGAAATATTCTTCAATAACAAGACATCAGGTAAGCTAAGTTAGGTTTATCAAGAATGATAAGTAGCAGAAAATATTCCAATGACTCGTGGATTTGAGAAAAGCATGACAAATTTCAGGAATTTGGAAAAATAACTATTTTTACACTTAATTCAGGATTGTGGAAAGAGAGTATCAATTTGATAAATTCCCAAACAATTCTGGAAAGTTGAAAAGTTTGCCAGAATAGTTACAGGTGAAGCACAACACAATCAGATTACCATTATCATACATTATTGGAGCTTCAAACCTCTATGAATACAGCATACCAGCTGCAAAGAAGCTTTGCAGATGTGACTAAGATATGAATATTAATGCAAATTATGAGACATCACCAAAGTGGTTTTTATGGCAGGTACCCTGTGTTATGGAGTCTTAGTACACCATGCTTCCAGGCTTAGTCTGGTTTGGTTTGAATTTTGCACAAAGTTACAGGAGGGCTATCTGCACTAGCCTCCCTAATTTAGCAGTGTAAGACTAGAGGGAAGGCAGCTAGTCATCACCACCCACCGCCAGCTCTTTGGCTACTTTTTTACCAATGAATAGTGGGATTGACTGTTATATTATAACACCCCCATGGCTGAAAGGGCGAGCATGTTTGGTGTGACAGGGATTCGAACCCACCGCCCTAATCACCTGGCCATGCCGGGCCTTCCAGGCTTAGTACAAGTAGCACACAACTGAAACTGTATATCCATTCTTATTGCTGTTGACAGGTAATTCCAGATTTTGTACAAAGCCAAACAATCACCAGATATGTGGCAGATGGTAGGAATATGAAATTTATTCTTTTTGTTCAGGAGAAAAAGGTACATTTGAAATAAGTGTTTTGGTATGGGTTGATATCACAATTGGTAGTTGTATAAATCTCTACATCATGTGAATGCTCAAGAATGGACAAAGGTATCACAATGAAAAAGCAATACCATTTATTAACAATATGTATGTGTAGTACACACCCACACTGAGGTAGACTTGCAGACAATGCACTAGAAATAGTTCAACGTATGGAATGACCAGCATCTTCCCAGAGCCTTAACCTGATAGAATATCCACAAAACACATTAAGCTGCACTGCTGACTGGCCACATGCTCCAGGGACTTCAACAACTGGAAAGGGCACTCAAAAAGATATGTCAAAGAATCCTACAGGAACCATTTAATCACTTCATCATTTCCATGCCACGTTTGCACTAGTAGGTGTCAACGTTAAGGAAATATGAAATGTTGGCAATTTTATTTCTCAATATGTTGAATTCCACTACGTAACAATGTTCCCATACCAAATGTTTTAATTTCTGATTACACATGCAGTTTCAACCATAATTTTGTATTCTGTGTATGCATGAAGGTTTGCACCTATTCTGCACCATGTGCAATTATAAATTTCAACTTCACCGCCATGATTGGATTAACTAGTAAAAAAAATGCTAGTGGTCTTTGATATTTACTAGCTAAACAGTAGAGCCCACTGGCATTTTGCCAACTTGCCACAGTTAATTTCAAGCCATATCGTATCCAAATCTTTTACCTTTTGACCACTATGTTTCTTTTTTAATTAAAGTAAAATAATACAGAAATAATTAACTACAACAAAGGTTAACTTTGGTAAATATGATCTGCACTATATGGCTTTATGCCTCAAAATTCAGAAACAACTACAACATATGCCCACAATACATAGATTAGAAAGTTTTCCGGTCCAGTGGTAGTCTTAATTGTCTGGTCAGTACAAAAAACTGTCAGCCTAGTCAGAACCTATTATTTTTACTAGTAAAAAATGAAAACTAAGTCAATATCCAAAGCATGGTAAAAGCATTTACCAACATTCATTTTGTTTTGAAGTAACATTACTAAAATTTCTGTCTCAATCAATAAAAAGAGCATTTGTCATATAAAACCTTCATAAAAACCTCCTGTCATTTATCCAGTAAATTTTAATTCCAATGGGAAAAAAATACTAACCATCTTTTCTTGTTTTTCTTGGACTGGAATAGGATACAGGCTCCAGATCATATCCTGACCTTCCCACATGATATATAGCTTCTTTTAACATTTTTGAAACATCACATGACTCATCTGTTGAATCATCAATGAATGAAGAGTCTGAATCCTCATCTTCTTTATCACTGGAGCCCTTTGAGTCTTCACATGAATCCATTTCACCTCTGATGATAGAATTTTCTCTACTAAAATTACTTTTCTTGATGCTGTTTCTTTTTATCTTCTCCTCCTCCGAGCTTTCAGATGATGTATTTTCTGAACTGGGTGCAATTACAATCTTTCTTTTCTTTTTAGGAGCAAAATCTAAGTCTGAATTGTAATCCAGTTTTTCTACAATTTTCTTACATTTATCTTGTACACACAAATTTTCTTCACTGTGTATGCTAGTGGTATCACTTTCTTGATTTTTGGAATCTTTCACTTCTATCATATCATCATCATCATCTCTTATAACCATAGCCATTCTCCCTTTTTTCACAGACCTAAAATCTTCTGAATCTGAATTATCATCCTGTTTGTAAGGTAAATCTACATATAAAAGTTCCTTTTCCTTTATACCTTCACCTCGCAGAAATAAAGTTTCTTGAGTAATTTTACCAGTAGAAACACTAGTAAGGTTCTGTCCATTTTGGTTAGTGGAACTTTTTAAATGTACACTATCATCATCATCATCACTTTCTATGACTGTAATCTTTCTACATCTTTTCTTAGGTATTAAATCTTCAAAATCAAAAATTGATGCATCATCTTGCTTGCTATGATATTTGTCCATTTTCTTAGGATTGTTACTTTCATATGGTACAAAAAAGCTCAGTTCAGTATTTAGCTGAGAGCAAGTTTAAAAGTTGATGTATAACTTTCACCTTTGTAACAACAATTCTTCAAACATCATTTTCATAAGAAAAATCAAAAATTTTATTTTATTCATCAATGGGTTCAGATTTCACAAATATCATTTTGCATAACAATATCTTGTGTAGCCTCTTTTCTTCACACAAATAAAATGTTGAGACAATAAAGTCACTATTTTCTTTATTACATGATCTAATCTTTTTTTTACCTAAACTTTTTTGTGTACTAGCACCAGTATCAACACAATCAGCTATACAGTCTTCCTTTTTTAAGTTGCTTAGACAGTGTTTTTAAATACACAGTTTATTAGCACTTATATAAATTCCAATCAAAAGTTCTGTTGTACAACTGCTAAGGAACATTTTTTTCCTTTTCTATAATCTCCAGTCTTAGCATGTTCATAAAGGCGTATCATAGTTTTATACACCATTCACCTACAACTTAGTTTGTCACATCATGTACCAATTTGCTTTTACTATATGTTTATACTGATAATTTCAGTCTTCTGTTCCTAAAATAAAAGTTTATAATCTTAAGTCATTTTTAATGTAATTAACTTATTATTCCAGCACTTATGTTGCATAAAGATACTTAAATACTCGTATCATAAAAAAATGGTTCTCCTACAATATTCTTAATTTCAGGTATACATATTTGGTTAAATATTTAATCATAGCACCTTTGCGATTTCTTTTTACTCATCAAATGATCAGAAACATTCCACAAAAAATGAACATTTCTTGTTTGAAAATGTTTTATTAAAATTACTCAAAAAATTTCCTCCTAGCACAAAAACAAACAAGATAAACTAGTTGTCAATGTATTGTATATTACAAGGCATCTCACATGGTTAATAGAATTATAATATCAAAAGAGTTTTAGGTTTAGAAATTAGAGGAAATTTATTAGGCATTATGTTACCAAACTGTTAAAATTGTATATCTTAATAACAATAATAACAGGAAATTGCTTGTGTGTATATGTTTACGTGGGTGTTATCTTTTTGATCATATTTAATATATATAAATAAAATATTCAAAGCACCACCACGTTTGAAACATCATTTGTTTTTATGTATATTTTGGATTTTGGTTGCTTACTAGACTTTTTGCCTCTTTAACACAACTTTTTCAGCCAACCTAATTAAAATATTACATAAAATACATATATCTTTAAAAAAATTGAAATATATATATATATATATATAAACACTGCACTCCACTAAAATTAATTTTAAAAAATGAACATTATTTTTTAAATAATGATTATTTATTATATCAAATCCAAACACAATCAGAACTTGTAGATACTAAAACAATTTAGTAACAAATGAAATTCACAAGTTATTTAGAATTGAATAAGATCCAATGTACTTTCAAACTATATATAATATAACTTTTATAAAATAATCTCTTCTTTCGATCATCACAAAACCAAAGTGGAAAACTACAAAAAGAAAGGTTCTTGTAATAGATTATAGGTACATAAGATATAAATGAAAAATATTCTGAGCATCTTAATGGGCTATGACTTGGATTTGCTAAATGAAACTTGTGTTGATTCATTCTAAACCTTACATTTTCTATTTAGCCAACATAACTTTCACAAAATAATGTTGTAAATTTTAACCTATACAGTTCTTAGAGCTGCAAGATTTTTTAAAAATAATAGTTCCATCTATATTTCTAATATTACATATTAGTATCACAATAATAATCTAGATTATACTTAACAAGTTATAGGATTATCATCTTATGTTTTTATATTGAGTAATATCTTCTCGTCTATTTTCAAGAGTTTGTTTATACCAATGTAAATAGTTCAAGTCTTCAGGTTGTCTATAAAGTATAAGCTCTAATAACATTAATATTACTTACAATTCTTCTTACAGTATTAGTTGGACAGAAGGCGATCAGTCTTGCACTCTACTAATAATATTAGTATTACTATTAACAGTATAATAACACTAATAGCAAGTTAGGTTATGGAAGTATGCACAAATACTCAGCATATCATGTAACTCACAAACATGTATAAAAATACTTTTTCCATCTTGTAGTTTCAAATATTATTTGCACAACCCCTAGAACCTTCTAAATGAATATCAAAAGTTTTGTTTATATTTTATTTTTCACTTTCTCTATGATATTACTAACTGTAGCTAATAGTATTATTATAGTATTGTTGCGTCATCGAGTCACATAACTACTGTGACGCAACGTTTCTAGAACTATCATGTACTTTGGCGAATGTTCTAGTTCTTACTAGATATAGGGTAGGCTGGTATATAAAAGAGGGGAATGTAATGTCTGGGCAGATAGTGTGTAATTGATCTGCAGTCAGAGGTATTATTGACGTTCATTGATATAGCGTTTGTTTTATGCGCGATTGTTGAAGTTGAGTGTTTCGGTAAAGTTATATTCGGAAAGAATAAACCAGTTTTATTAAGTAAAGACTTGTGTCGTTAAAATTTCGTCGGAACAAAGTCACGAAAAAAAATCAATTAACAAACGGAGACGTAACAAATTGGTGTCAGAAGTGGGATAAAAAAAAAATGGAAACGAGAAGCAACAAATCAAACTACAGCATAGCAGACTTGATGGCTGCAATACAAGAGCAGCAAAAGAAACAAGAAGAACGAGAAATTAAACAAGAAGAGAGATTACAACAGTTGTTGGAGGAAAAAGAAAATAAACAAGAAGAACGAGAAAAGAAACAAGAAGAGAGATTACAGCAGTTGTTGGAGGAAAAAGAAAATAAACAAGAAGAGAAATTACAGCAGTTGTTTGAGGTAAAAGAAAAGAAACAAGAAGAGAAATTACAGCAGTGGTTGGAGGAAAAAGAAAAGAAACAAGAGAGATTACAACAGTTGTTGGAGGAAAAAGAAAATAAACAAGAAGAACGAGAAAAGAAACAAAAAGAGAGATTACAGCAGTTGTTGGAGGAAAAAGAAAATAAACAAGAAGAGAAATTACAGC
>NW_013673937.1:0-2584 GCF_000517525.1 Limulus polyphemus
TCATATTAAAATAAATACATTACAAATTCGTTATATATTTTAACTGATTCATCAGGTGGAAAAACGAAGTTTTATAACAAATATTAAAAACACGGTAATACCAAAAAACAGCTTTAATATGGACGTTAATATCTCAGAAAAAAAGTTATTTTATAATATTCGAACTACAAAACAAAAAACATTACTATTGGGCGAGTTTTCAAATTCAAACAGAAGTTTCGAAAGAACAGATTTAAACGGTAACAAAGTAATAGAATGTACGATAAAACGTGCGGCAATCACAAGTTTAATAAATAAGATTAAGACAAACTATTATATGGAAAGGCTTAAATATAAGTATAAACAATGTATTTATAAAATAAGAATAAATAAATAAACTGAGAATCTGGAACTGATTACACTAATGACAACAGGGAGGAGTTGATGTTATTATTTAGTATTAGGTGATCATTGAAATAATTGCTATGTTTGTGATGTCTAGAAATAATCGAAGACAAATATAGTTAAAACTACATAGGCGATTAAAATATCAAAATTAAATAACAAATCTTGGGCTACTCTAATCTAATAATCAAATTTGATGTAAGAAACACGGACGTACTCATTGTTCCAAACAAAATAATTCAGCTTCAAGAGAACATTTTATTTTTATTATTAAAATACGGTTAACCGTTTTAATTAGTTGATGTTATTATTATTATTGTAACTATATCGAGTAACTTCTCTAGTTTTGAACGTGTTGTTAAGACTATTGTTAATACGGTAAACATTTTATTAAAATCTGGTGTCAAAATAGGCTATGTTGGGACTGCGTGGCGAAGACATATTGCATTCGGCTGCTAATGTTAGCTACTTTGTTTGATATTTAGATTCATCGATTACCTAATTGTAGAGATTAGCAGTTACATAAACAAATCATCGAATTATCGTTTTTTACCTATTAACGATTTTGTTCTATGAACTGCTTAAATTCTATCTCATTTATCTGTTAATTATGTTCCTTCATATACATAGTGCTGTAATTTACATTATATGTCACGTACGGAGTGTCACTTGTTATTTGTGTTTACATCTAATGATAAAATGTTCGGTGTAGAATATGTTATTTGATATCACTTAAAAAGTCTTTCGTAAGAATCTAATAAATACTCAATTAACCTCCAAATTTGACTGTCTAGGGAAGTTAAAACGTCGGAAATTCCTATGGTCACAAAAAGTGTTGTTTTTATAGGTAAGCAGGTTTCTTTGTTTTACTCCAATCGTCGGAGATATCCATCCAGGAGGTGCTCCACACCTGTGCGGAGTATGCACAAGCCTTGGGCAGACACATCAATTATGTAAAAACCTCTGCGTTCTGGATTGAACAGTGGCGTCACTGGACGGACTCGCCCAGAACCCAAGAAAATCCTAGGTATTTGGTTTGCCACCACAGACACATACCACAAGAACTGGTGCAAAAAAATCACAGAATTATCCACCACACTGGACTCACCTTGATATATCATTTTTAAGCAAAGCACAACTCGTCAAACAAGTGCTTCTTCCACCTCTCCTCTTCGTAGGGAAGGTCTGTCTTTCCCGCTACCACTACGACAGTTAAATAAGTTAATAGTTTGATTTCCCCATTTATATGGAAACGGAAGAAGGAACTCGTGTCCCGGGACACTTTAACACTATCCCCGCGGCAAGGCGCCCTGGGAGTCCCCCACTTCCTCAACACTATCGTGACGGGTACCGCCTCTCTTTACGCCGCAACTCTCCAATCAGATCTGGTGGGATCCAAGTTTTTGGCTTACTACCTCGGCAGTAAGCTGCCGATATTTAAACCGTCGGTAACCAGCCCTATGCATTTCTACGAACCACCAGGTTACATCGCACATACCGTTGGAGGCATCGGAAAATCAACACCGTGTTTGATAAGAAAACACGGGATATCTATGAATTGTTAGGACTCCCATACTCCCAATATTGAAATGACACACCCACGAGTGCCGTGGAAAAACGCGTGGCGAAATACCCACAGCAAACGGATCGAACATCTGAGGAGAGACTTCAATTGGAAACTGGCACATAAAGTTCTACCAGTCGGTTAACGCCTACACCGCTTCGGTTTCCAATACATCTCTATGTTCTTTCTGTCAAGCCATTAAAACCATCAAAAACAGGGCACCAAGCGAAGAAGTTATACAGCCTTCTTAAAAAAGGCACTCGGAGATTGTATGGACATCTTACAGCACTTTTTAATCTATCACTAAAATCTGGATATATACCGGTTTCTTGGAAGCAAGCGATAGTACTTATTTTCCATAAAGAAGGAAGGCCAGCAAATAAACCAAACAACTACCGCTCGATCAGCCTGACCAGCTGTGTAGGCAAAATTCTAGAACGTATAATAAGCAGTGGTGGGATTCAGCCGGTTCGTGCGAACCTGTTCTTAGAATTTAATGACCTCCACGAACCGGTTGTTAACAACCGTATGTATAGGCCTAATAATAACGTTACAACTTACAAGTACGCGTGTTTACAACGCAACTTTACTAGCAGGCTAGGCGGACTAGGTCTACTAGATCTCTGATGAATCATT
>NW_013673937.1:3584-6546 GCF_000517525.1 Limulus polyphemus
CTATCATGAGTGTTACTTAAATATACAGCAAAATATAAAAAAGTAATTAAATAAACATACTAATAAGTGTCAGTAAACGCTTTTTATGAAATAGACTAGATTAAAAGTAATATAAATTGTATATATTACATATAATATAATATGAATATATTTTACATATAATCTTTGGTCTCTATCGGGTCAATATGACATGCTGCTAGTGAGAAAACCTGTTGTTAAAATATTTGAATCCCACCACTGATAATAAGCAATAGACTCCCAAATTACCTAGAAGTCACTTCTAAATTACCAGAAACACAAAATGGTTTCAGAAAATTCAGACGAACAACAAATCATCTAGTTAGACTAACAGAAACAATAATTGATAGCTTTAACAAAAAAGAATGCACTGTTGCCTGCTTTCTCGACGTCGAGAAAGCTTTCGACACTGTATGGCACAACGGTCTCAGGTTCCGTATGTCAGAACTGGAACTACCGTAGGTAATTATTCGCTGGCTATCTAACTTCTTGGAAAACAGATTATGTAAAATAAATGTAAGGGGAACCTACTCTGAGGCATTTACCCCAGAGGCAGGCGTACCCCAAGAAGGGGTAGTTAGCTCTATTCTATTCATCATGTATGTAAGAAATATGCTACTAAAAGACCCAAATCACGGTTGTGTATCACAATTCGCGGACGATGTAGCGATCTGTAAAAGTGCCCCCACCCCATTCATAGCAACAACAAACCTACAACCAGTTCTAAATAATATAGAAGAATACTGCCAAAAGTATAAAATAAAAATAAACGTCCCGAAAAACCAACCCCTAACCTTCTCAAGAATAACAAAGCACCAAAAAGTCCCACCCAAACTATATATGAATGGAACAGTTCTCCAGACCTCAACATCAGCAAAATTCTTAGGATTAACATTTGACTCAAAATTGACGTGGGTCAAACACACAAGTAATATATTAACAAAAATATGGAAACGTAGAAATTATGCAAGAAGTCTAACAGGCAAAACCCAGAGAACATCCCCTGATAACATTATTAAAATATACAAAACTTACATTCGACCAATAATAGAATATGCCAGTCGGCATGGATAAACACAGTTCCAAAACATATAAATAAACTACAAAAAATACAAAACACAATAATCACCACAGCATACAAAGTCCCCCGCAGTACCTCATCAACATTTATGCACAGATACGCTAATGTACAAACAATAGCCGACAGACTCTTGCATAATACTCTAAATTACTTTGAGAAAAATTGGCACAAGAACGACCTACTTTGTGAACTCTGTCGTTATTACATACATGATGGAAGTAGACCTAAGTACCTCTCACGTGTAAACATTTATTTTAAAAATAAGGGCGTGATCGGGTCACCTACTGCTAGACATATAAACCCTACACTACTTAGAGCCTAAGAACAATACATTTAAAAGGGTATTACATGTAAAATGAATTCGATTAGCCTCTAACTAGTGAAATGTGTAACTTGCATTATGAACTTTAATAAGAAATGCAAAACACAGAATGTAACTGTGGATACATACATGGACAATGCCCTGAAAGGAGTTGGAGCAAGCAGGTGCGGTTTACTCCAACCCTCGTGTAGTATCAACAATTAACATTCACAGTCGATATAGCACAGTCCGGAAAGGAGGAAGAGGTCCCCGCGTACCTGACCCTCCTAGGTCACAAAGACCTAAATTCCGATCAGGAGGAGAGCGAGCGCAATCTCCGAGGAAAAAAACAAAATGGCAAGATCTCGAAAATAAACTGTACGAATGGGTTGTGGATCAGAGAAGGCAAGGACTGTCCGTTTCTACAAATATGATAATTTTTAAAGCAAAGAGAATTGCATGTGATAATAGTTTAGAAGATTTTACTGGTCATACATCGTGGTGTTGTTGGTTCATGAAACGCAAAGGCCAAGTTATGAGAACTAAAACGAAAATTGCTTAAATAATGCCCGATGAGTTTGAGATGAAAATTTGTGCTTTTCACAAGTATATTATACAGTTAACAAAAAACTCCACTTGAATTATCTCAAATAGCAAACATGGATGAAACACCTTTAACATTTGATGTTCCAAGCAATAGAACAACTGATATAAAAGGTACTAAAACTATTACTGTTAAGACTACTGGACATGAAAAAACGCATACAGTGGTGCTAGCATGTTGTGCAGATGGAAAAAAATTACCACCAATGTTAATTTTTAAAAGAAAAACAATGCCCAAAGAAAATTTACCCAGTGGTGTCTACGTTCACGTACATGAAAAAGGATGGATGGATGAAGATGGAACACTACTTTGGTTTGAAAAAATTTGGTCGAAACGTCCAGGAGGCTTATTAAAAAAGTCTTCTTTCCTCGTCTGGGATTCCTTTAGAGCTCATAAAACGGAAAAAATAAAGGAAAAAGCTAATGAGCTAAAAACACAGCTGGCTGTTGTTATACCCGGCGGTTTAACAAGTCAACTGCAACCTCTCGATGTTTCTATTAACAAACCCTTTAATGAGAGAGGATTGGAACAACTGAATGCAGCAGGAAGATTTTGCTACGACCCCTACAGGACGAAGGAAGAGACCGACGCTTGCTTAGGTCTGCATGTGTGTGAAGAATTCGTGGGAAAAAGTAAGAAGAGATATAGTGATTGAGTCATTTAAGAAATGTGGTATCAGTAACGCAATAGATGGAACCGAGGATGATATTCTCTTTGACCATAATATTGGATCCAATAATTCCTTTCCAAGCGACACTGAAAGCAATGAAGATTTTGTAGGTTTTGAACCAAACTAAATAACAGTAAACCTTTTTTGATTTACTGTATTTTCTTATTTTGATGTTTTGAGCTCTTTTGTGTTTAGAACAATATATACTAATTTTTAAAGAATCAAGTTGAACTTTTGTTCAATAAAAATCTTTCTAATGCGACTGTAGCCTTTTTTTCTTCTTATATT
>NW_013673937.1:7528-15812 GCF_000517525.1 Limulus polyphemus
TCAACTATGTAGATATTTAACATTACTGTCAGTTTAGCTGATTACGTGTGAACAAGTTAACTATGTAGATAGGTAACATTACTGCCAGTTTAGCTGATTACGTGTGAACAAGTTAACTATGTACTGTAGATATGTAACATTACTGTCAGTTTAGCTGATTACGTGTGAACAAGTTAACTTTTAAACAGTTATTTTCGCTACATGCGATGTTTTTTCATCGTTGGAACGGTTTCAATAACTACGAAGTTAGTGAAAAACATACACTCAGTATCAACCAGTCGTATCAAACCCGGGAATTAATACAATTTATAAAGATCCTTACAAATATCAGGTCTATCAACGGCTTTGTCTTTTAATATTTCACATTAATTTTGGGAATATTTCTAAACAAATATACGATTTAAATCATATAGCGACCTCAAATTGTAAACCACACGCGTACTGGCAGGCCGCACGTGATAACAAAATTTCTTCTGCGTTCACTGGCTTACAAGCAAAAAAAAAAGAAAAGAAAAAGAGACCTTCATACTGATTATTTCAAAATAACAGCTGAATGATGAAAGCCTTGGAAAAATGATGTAAATATTCTGTCTCTGTCTTTATTAATTTCATTATATAATTATATTTTCAGTATGATAATTTGTTTGATTTTATAAACAAAATTAAAAAGCACTTTAAACACAACAACAATAATAATAATAAGGGTTTATACCGCATTTACACTAGGTGTCCAACTTCTTTTATAGATAAAGTTTTTGGGGAAATAATCGCAGAATTTATATTCGTACAGAGAAAACGTCATCAACGATCGGTACCGCCCTGTTAACGTACAACAATAAAATGTACAAATATCTTTAAAAGTTTAAAAACAAGGACACTAGGGCCCAAGGTTCGAGAATTGATGCCACTGAATACACTCTGCGTTTTCAGCTGTGGTCGATTTAAAAGTAAACGTCATTCGTTTTTTCGGTTCATTGAGACAGACATGGATCCCCTGAAAATAGCTCAAAGTATGGGTGGCTACACCTGAACTCTGGGGATCTAGCCGTTTAGCTATTTTAGCTAGAAATAAAAAAAAACATAAAAGGTAAAAATCAGGTTGAAAATAATATCCACGGAAATATGAATAAAATACAAATATTAAAGAAAACTCTATGAATCTAAACAATCTAAGAGCACTTTTACTAGCACGTGGACATGTTACACTAGATATTTATAAAATTTCAAATTACGTTTTATATAATAATATAAAACCAGCATTTTGTAACAGAAAATTATAATAATGGCCAAAAATAATTAAAAAGTAATTTCGTACTTACTCATATACAAACTTAAAGCAGTACCATATATTGTAAGTATAGTGTAAGTCATGGTCACCCAGTGTTATTATTCAGTAAATATAATAGAACTCCTATTATATTGTTAGTTTCTTGTGCTGAAAAGATCTATATAATTTTTTCGCTTTCCCGTTTAGCTTTAAAGAAACGCGAAACTACAAATTTACGACCGTTATTCTAGATTAGAAAGAACTTTCTCCTCCAACGTTGATAAGTCTCCATTGTAAAAGAAAGAGTGAACAAAAGAACTGTCCAGACCAAGTCAGACTTTTCCCAGACCCGAGCCCCATATTCAAAATTTGTCACCCTGCTACGAATCAACAAAATAATCAAATTACATAAGATATTTTTCTTATAAGGTGTATGGTGGAGCAGCTCTTCAAATACAGTGAGAAATGTAAATCAAATCTGAATTTTTAATGTGCTGGATATGAATAGTTTCTGGTTCGTGAACTATGAAAGGAAAGATATGTAAAACTGGAAATGTAAGATATTTGTAATATGAAAAGTGTAGAAGTCACTTGAATCGATGTAGGAAATGCTGGTAGTCTGCCAAGAAGAGCAAGTACAGGAACAGACATTTGTTGAAACACGTGTGAAGGGCGTTCTAAGTAGCATTTCAGGATGTAAAAACAAAAATACGGAAATAAAGTACTGTGTTGAACATAACAGACGTGGGATAACAATAGTGAACAGTTAAAAAACATGAACAGAACGATCGAATCCAGCAAGTTACATGAACGGTTGTATACATTATTTGGACAAACGCAATTGTTAATGAAACGTATAATTAAAAGTTTCGATGGAATTGGAAAATATATATTAGGAATTGAGAAAACAATATGAGTTAATTAACACATTGGCTGCCGACTCAAACCAACCTTGGGTCATATGAAAAGCTATCAGACTGCTACCAATTACAGAACTATAATTGATTCTAGTTATTGGGACCCATTTAATCCACTGGAACATAAGAAAAAACCCTGTTGATATGTTGAAAATTGTGAAACAAAGTTCATTCTTTCTTAATATGAATCAATATGACATTGTGACAGTTTGCCATTCACAATCTTGTGACAGTCAAGAAGCCTTTTGAAAAAAGTTTTAAAACAAAAACTTCAGTTCGTTTTGTATAAATATTTGTACGTATATTTGTTACAGAAGAAATTATATTTTTACAAAGATCGAGACAATAATACAGATAGACTTAGGACGACTGGTCACAAGTCTACGTTTCATTTAGGAGTTTAATGTATACCTGAATTGTCATTATTAAAATTTTCATTCTCATCAACAGCATTACTGAATTGGCTTGGCCTCCAATTTTGATTTCAGATCTTTTAGTTGCCGTCTTTCATGTTTTGTACTAAGCTTCGTTTTAAACTATTTCGCTAACTGTATGCCTTTTGATTTTAATAGATCGGAGGTATGAAGAATTCAACAGTTATTATACTTTGGATCCTTACAACACTTTTTGAATTAACTCAGGGTAAGATTCTAAATTCTTTAAGGCTAAATTCACACTCAAACTTTAAATGTTATGATAGAAATATAAATTAGAAGTTACATTATTCTTTATCGTTTCAAGAACCTATTACAATGTTTAGTTCTGGTTTAATATTAGTAAATGTATTCAACTGGGTGTAAAACAAAAAAATAGATAATTTTCAATAAAAAATAGATAGCATAAATAAAAGAATGTAGAAAATAATAAACTTTTTATGATGATTATATTTTTTCCAACAAATAAAAGTGAGATTATAAATTATATGAACATGAATTTATGTAAAAAAACAGCACAAAAAATCGGGTACAAGAACGTTTTTTCTAAGATCTGTTTTTATAGTTTTAAAAATGCCCCAAAACTCTCTGCAGTTGAATATAAAACCAAAAGTAATGTTACTAACTATAAAAAATTGGTATATCATAATTGAGTTGTACATTTCTGCTATTCAAGATCTACAGTAAATCAAATGATGAACAAAGATATTTATATGGAATTTATTGTCAGTAGAAAATAAATTAACCAAATAAATTTTGTTTGTTTGTTGTGAGGAGCATGAACACCTTTAATCAAACTCATCTCACATCTTACCACACACACATAGATATGACTATTTCTTTATGACCGTGACAGTTGGAGGCTTTATGATTTCCTTGAATATTGTTCAACGTTCCTACAGAAATGTTCTAACAATCAGTACACAGTCGTCCACAAAAGAATGATATTAATATCACGTTAATTCACAGTCTTCCTCCTATTTCTTCTTAATACAAAGTAAACTTTACACTTTTCCCAGAATAACATAACAATGTATAAATAGTATTTCAGATATATATGCAGCTCCATTTAAACAAAAGGTCACTACACTTGATATACTGAATGAAAAGGTCATGTTTTATATATTTGTATAGTTTAACAACTCACTTAAATATTTATTGTAGTTTCACACGTTAGAACGAAGGATATGAAGCTCCTTGAGTGTAAAGATTTGTCTCTTTGCCCTTGAATGTCTAAATTAACTTCAATGTTAAAGTGTTGTAGACTGCTGGTGTTGAGTGATGGTTTAGTTCCATTCAAGGCCACTGTTCCGTGAAGAAACGAGATGAAGTGATATAAAATGGTTGATTTAAAGTTTGGACAAACATTTGGTGTCCTAAACATACATCCTACAATTTTATAACCAAGAAGCTTCCTGTCGCCGAGAAGTCTACCCAAACCTATAGGCTAAGCCTACTAACGTTATTAGTATAAGCTTCTTTTGAGAAATCACATTTAATAAGATCTGGAATAACGTTTTTTCATAACTTTTAGGATCATCTCTCATACTTCCAGCGTTCGTTTTCTTTTTGTCGTCTCGACACAATTTAAGAATGTTTTCTACATATTTGTCTAAAATGATGAAGTCAGCTCTTAATGTAAATGAGAATCTTAAACGCTGACATCATATTTTAATCAGTTCAGCTCGACTGGATTTCTGAATGTTTCCTGTATTGCTAATATCAGCACTTTCTGTAAATGAGATATTTTAATGCTACCATAAGTAAGTAAATTTACAGGAATTGGAAGCTACTCTCATTTTTCTGTACATTGGACTGTGGTAGTCTAAATTATCAAATAGTTTCAGTTGATGTGAACTACTGGATCCTTACATCACAAAGGAAATCCATTAAAATATACACGAGTTATAAAATCTCCATTTTTGATTGAATTCTTCTTATATTTGTTTCTTTGCGCGAATGTGCGGAAGATTTCTTTGATAGAAAAACATACTTAACTGTCATGAATTTTTTTCAACTTTGATACACTGATAGATCTTCACAACCTACAATTATGTGTCAAGTTTTGCCTAAATATAAGCAACATGTGCAAAGTTGTTTAACAAAAACCACTTAATGTTCACCAAAATATTTGCACACGCCTACTAAAAGTCACATGAGCTATCGGTCTAATAATTTTACTACAGGTTTACCCAAGAGTAAAGGGGACCGTTTTTAGTTTTTTGTCATTCGTTTGGTTTGTTTTGCATTTCGCGCAAAGCTACACGAGGTCTATCTGCAATAACCGTCCCTAATTTAGCAGTGAAAGACTAGAGGAAGGCAGCTAGTCATCACCACCCACCGCCAACTCTTGAGCTACCCTTTTACCAACGAATAGTAGGATTGACCGCCACATTATATAACCCCATGGCTAAAAGGGCGAGCATATTTAGTGGTAAGGGGATTCGAACACACAACCTTCATATTGCGAGTCGAGCGCCCTAACACCTAACAGAAAAGCTATAGAATTAATGTATAATGAATATTATAATGTGAATAATCACAGCGATAATAACTGTCTTCCTATTAAGTTATAAGAAAAATATAAATAAAGCGTTAGAGAAACTTATATCGTTTTTGAAACGAAATACCATTTAATATAACCAGAAATCAAAACAAGTATATAAAGACAAGTAATGAATACGAAAATATACATTAAAATGTCATTATTAAAGAAGAGTCTATGAATTTAAATAATCAAATAGGAATTGTACTAACAGGTGCATATGTTATACAATACACTATTAACATTTTGGAAAGAGGTTTTGAAAAAGCATAAAACTAACAAGAAATATTTTTATTTGCACAAGAAGCAGTAGAAAAAATTAACAATTCTTAAAACATTTATTCAGACTTATAAAATCATGGATTTATTTCAATTATAAATGTAAAGAGTGTTTTAAATTTTATATTGGTGAAACGGTGCATAACTTTACAGTACAATTAAGGAACAAACCCCATCTATCACACACCCCTCACATATTCGTGACCAATGCATACATAACAAGCATCAGACTGAATAAAATTTTAAAAGAATACACAACAAAAGTAATGTCAGTAAATACAAAATGAAAGAAGGTTTAACACTAAAATTATTAAAACCTAAAAAATAATCTGTGTTCGAAACATTTAACTGTCTTTTTAATAATAATAACAATATTGCTCTTCTAAGAGATAAGGATAAATCTGATTATTATATTAGAGTAGCACATGCGTTAGCGGTAGGTGTTGTTGTCTAGCCACATATAATACCACACACCGAGACCTGTGAGTCCTAATGTTATAATAATCAAATAGTGGCTATAATACCAAATATCGAGAAGGGAAGATACATACAAATATTCAGTCTTGCATTCTGTGGTTTTATGTGCCTTTTTTAATACTACTTCGCTCCTGTAGAAAAACTATCACCAAATTTGATATGAAGATTCTTTGGGTCCATAGGGAGATAAAAACAAATTTTCAGTTTTTTAATTTGCGTTTTGCCTTTTTATGGGTTTTTTTTTGCGTTTATTATCACTACCTCAACTCTTGTGGATGGATCTTAACCAAATTTGGTCTGCATGTTCATTGTGTGTATGGGGAGATACACACAAACAGTTATAAATTTTCGTTTTGCGGATTTTACTATTACTTCGTCCTCTGTAGATGAACCACTGACATACAACAAAGCTAAGTTATCAAAATAGTTTACTTATAGAAATTATATGATCGGTCAGAGGCGCCAAACTTGCTCGAGGAAAATAAAGTTTCTGCATATATTAAAAACAGGAAAATGCGACTTAAGCCCAGGTGGGTGTTTGTCAAGGACTTGTATGTGTGGATCCTGGCACTCATTTATTCTTGTACCTTTCTTAAATAATTACACTTTACAGTCGTATGTAAACTTATGACGTGATTTCATGCGTTTGAGAAGGAGGAAAATATAAATAAAGATAACTCGCTGAACACCGAATAAAGCACGAAACCAAAGATGTATATAATGAATTAATAAACCATTATTATTACTCAGGCCCTATTGTATTTCGGTAGCCCCTTTATTTACATAACAAGAAATATTTGGAGAAAACATGTTGGCAACAAGAAGTTAAATGTCAAGCAACAAGTTAGATGGAAAATTCAGTTATAAATTACGTTGATAAGCTTAAATCATGTGAAGCTTTCGTAAAGAAACGAATCAAAACTAATTAAGAACAGAAATCAAATTACTGTATATCATGATATAAGAAAGAAAATCGTATAGATCACTAGATGAAACAGAAATTACCATAGATCATTAGATCAGATAGAAATTACCCTAGATCTCATAGATATTCTGATATCTAATTAGGTTATACCCAAAATATTATAGACCATTATATAAATATGAGTTCAATCAATCAATGAAATTTCTGGTAATTTTATATCAACAGGTCATTTTTTTAAGAATTTAGAAGATGAGGATCATTCTTTTTAAAAAGTTAAATGACTTGTTCTTCGTGACTTTTGGGTTTCTAATACAGTTTATATTGTTAGTTCTTAAATGAACCAAAATCTAACAACTTGCGCTACACACATGCAAATTAATATCTGATATTCACCACTAACGAATGTACAATACACAAAATTATGCCTGACATACATAACTAGAGAGTATATACACGAAAATGTCTACCTGATTATACAACTAAAATTTATTCTCGTACAAAACCACAAGTAACTTTGAAGGAAAACAGGTTGTGTTCAAGTACACGAACAAAGAAAGATAACAATAAATCTATACACCTACGGTGTATACAGATAAGAGAGTCACCTAGTAGCCTTAATGATGTAAAAACAGTAAAACGTATCTAACCGTGTGCTCTATGTGATTTATTCTGAACATAGACTTTCATTTCTAACAACCAGGTTTTCATTAATGCTCAACAGAGTCTGTTCTTGACGTCTTTACATCTTATTTTCTAGATGTTTCTTTGAATATTATTTAGTTATTTCTCAGGTGCTCTGTTTCCAAACCTTCATTGTGTACTTCTGTTTGTTCTACTTCTAACAATTATGTTTCGGAAGTTATGTGGTTAGTATGTGGCAAGTTTTGGCTAGATGTCCACAGAACAGTAGCACATCTTGTGTGTTTATGACCTCTCATTTGCTACCAGTCTTGGAAAAAGAAACTCCGAGTGTATTATTGAATTTAGAGAAGATATTTCATACAGTATAATATCAAATATTATTAAATATAATGGAAATTCTAGGGATAAGAGACATTGTATTAAAATGTTTTATATGAAGAAACACAGATTGTAAAAACATAACTTTTGTGTTTGTTTGTTTTGAATTTCGCGCAAAGCTACACGAGAGCTATCTGCGCTAGCCGTCCCTAATTTAGCAGTGTAAGACTAGAGGGAAGGCAGCTAGTCCCCACCGGCAACTCTTGGGCTACTCTTTTACCAACGAATAGTGGGATTGACCGTCACTTATATCTCCCTACGGCTGAAAGGGCGAGCATGTTTGGTGTGACGGGAATTCGAACCCGCGACCCTCAGATTGCGAGTATAATTATATATAAGATGATGGGCGTTCTCTTGATACAGTAATAAAAGTAGAACAGAACAACTAATGTTCTAAATCAGCGTTTCCCAAACTATGGG
>NW_013673937.1:16791-20287 GCF_000517525.1 Limulus polyphemus
ATTTTCTAAGAAATGTTTACAGAAACATGTTATAATTGATGTAGTTTTTATTTTGTGAAGTAGAATACTAGACAATCCGTAGAGTTGTTTTACAATCAATAAACTCCAAGTGAATAAACAGTTGAATACCTCAGTATGTAATGTTTACAGTTTGGTCAAAGAAAACTAAGCAGTAAAGAACAATACAAAGTATGAGGAAAAGAACATTTCATACCAGATATTCAGGTCACAATGCTACCATAAAAAGTATTAAATGTTTTTGGTGCTAACAAACACTAAACATAACAGACTTTTGATAATAGCAGTCCAATAGCTTGATGGACAATTTAAAGTTTTAATGAAATAGTGTCTACTATACTGATTATGTCCTTTCTACAAACTAGTTTCATTCACTCACAAAACTGAAATAACCCAATTCATAAACCCGGTAAATCAAAACAATGAAACAGTGTGAAGTGATCTAATCTTCAGGAAGTTGCAAGATGCGATGTTTTTCATGACTAACTTGTCGTATTTCAATGCTTTTCTAAATTTACTGAGTTGTTTCTCCTGTCTTTGTAACAGTTCTAAAACAACATGTATACACGTGTGTGTGGTATATGCATATAGTTGCTAGAGATCTGATTCATGGTACTTAAAAATCTTGCTGGTGAAGGCGCTTTCAAAAAATATTTGTCATATCTGGACTGGATTTGTGTAAGGAAAGTGGTATTGAGAAGATCCAGGACCAAAGAACGGG
This sequence comes from Limulus polyphemus, assembly GCF_000517525.1. Lineage (NCBI taxonomy): Eukaryota > Metazoa > Arthropoda > Merostomata > Xiphosura > Limulidae > Limulus > Limulus polyphemus. Next base: position 17,531 of record NW_013673937.1, read on the forward strand.
TATTGGGACAGTCTATTACCAAAAAAAGTGGTATTGAGAGAATCCAGGACCAAAGAACTGGTATTGGGTCAGTCTAAAAACACAATCAAGGACACTGCAGTAATGCCAGGGTTTCATGAGCACTATATCCAAACACGAGCATCAGACACAATGTCCACTACACCCATTGAGAACGCCCAACACTGGCACTCAATTGGCTCTAGCCCAATTGGACCAGCCGATTGACTCTGAGGGGCCACCACAAGGCCACCCATCTACAGGAATTCAAGGCCATAGTGGTGTGTTGCAATGCCCCAGACGTCAGTCAACCCCCAGGATTCTATCCACCCCTTCAAGGGTCGCCACACAAGGCAAACACCTGGGTGAATTTTCAGATCCAATTTTGTTTTATTGATATGTCAAAGTTAAGGGGTAACATTGATGGTCCTGATGGACTTCTGTCACCTTCACTCATGATTAACTATCACACAAAGTTTACATTAGATGAGAGCACATACAAAATTAACAAAGCTTCGCTATCTAGTTACAGTATTTCATTAAATAATAATAAAAATTGATGCAGAGGAGATAATGCAATCTGAAAAGTTAAAAGTTGAAAAGAATATCTCACAAGATGAACCCCCCAGGAAAACTAGCATTATAAAGCCAGCCACCTGAAGTTGGTCTTTCCAGTCCTGGTTAGGGCTATATATTCTATATAATGTAGTACGAAATCTTTAACAGGTTAAAATATGATTAACCCTCTTGCTATGGTCAGGTCAACTGGCAACTTACGACCTTTTAGAGAATTATTTTCAAAATTTAAAGAAACAACTTTATTATTATTTTAGGTTAATAAAATTGGAATAAAATTGTAGTTTATAATACAAATTGTAATATTATACATGTTTTAGTTTCTTAATTCTAAAACAAATATTTAAAAAAAATGTAAATACACATTTTTTCTGTATGTCATAATGCATGTCTTATTGCTCAATATATATTTTAGTATGTCTAAAATAGCTTCTATACTATAGTGGTTATTGAATTTCAGACACTTCCAAGCTAGAATATAAAATAAGAACCTCCCACCTGTTTGATTTGCTGAGGTATCAACAGATTTGCAAACTTCGTCTATTCACTCTTACTTTTCTTAAAGACGTCGAACAGTTAAAAACACTATACATTTGTATTTATATTTAAGTGCTGTAGAAATATAAGTTAAAAATTATGGCCAAGTCATTTTCGAAAATTTGCCCCTGCCTCGGCTCTGCAAGCACACAAACTTAGTGCAACAGCCAGCCTTTGTGATCGCTGGTCTGAAAAATTGGGTCAGGGACGAGTGACGTCACTCAAGGTAAACAAGGCCAGTCGCGGTCGGCTTCCTCTCTGTGAGCCAGTTTTGCGTGAAAATCGTCTGTTTGTTTATGTGAAAACAACTCGTTTTTTTTCTGGACAAGTTTCATTTGATAGACGTCTTGTATACAGTTATTCACGAGTAAGTTGTTCCAAGACATAAACTATGGATTTTCGCTGTGTTGTTTATTGATGTGGAAATATTTCCAAGGAAAAGGAGGTATCTCAGCACGAGTTTCCACCTAATTCAGATAGAAAACGGCACATGTATAAAAAACAATTCACAATTATCAATTTTATGTTTACTATACTTAAAATACAATTTTCAAGTAATAACAATTTGAAATTTTGCTAAGAGTTGTTAAATTTTGAAATGCAAGAAATGTATAGAGTTGCCACGAACAGACATGTTCCTTCTAGAATCTCATGACGTGTTACCAGCGTCACGTGACTTCCGCTGTCGTAATAATAAGAACTGCTCAAGATTCTGAAATGAACACTAGAATGGTGACGTGTTAAAATCGTGCGTGAAAGCCAAATACAACTTTACACCAGTCTTAGGTTCGAGTAGTTTCTATTATATTCATTTAGTTTCTTCAGCAGTTGGGTATCTAGTATTTTAGAGGGAAAATAATATATTCCTTCTATGGTTATAATCTTTTAATTTAATAGGTTTACATCTATTGTTATATTTTCATTGGTAATTTCTATTTCTATTTGTGTAGCAGATAGGGTAGATTTGTGTTATAAGGCCATATCCGTTTTTGGGTCGTTTTTGTTTCGTCTATCTGAACTTATGCCTTCATAACCAGGAAATTTTTGTGAATTAATTTTATATAGCTTAGTTTCTGTTATAACTATAATATCTGGATTTATTTGTATTATTAAGTCTTCGATCTCGTGTCTCTTGGAAGCAAAACCACCCTGGATGTTAATATGTTGAATTGTGAATGTTTGTGTTAGAAATGCGCCCATGAATTTTTACACTGGTGTTATGTGTATTTTTGCTATGTTAATAATTAGTGTGATGCAATAGTTTGTTTTCCGGGTTTTGATATTGTGTGATGAAGTCTTTAAATATATTTTAATAGCTTCTATTATTGGGCTATTTTCTGTTGTGTTGTTGTTGATATTTTGAGTTTCAGTTACTTTTTTGGTGTTGTTGATTTGCCTGTTGTGTATTTGGCTTAACTATTTTAGTTTGTTGTGTAGTGGTTGTTGTTTAACAACACTTGCATATGTTGTTGTGGTTTTTGTGTAGTTTGTTCTGTGATACTATTATTATTTAAATTATATATTCTAGTTTTAATGTCCGTTTATGTGTTTTAATAAAGGTGGCTTCCAAAGCAGAGAGATGAAAGGTTGACCGACCACTTGCAATAATTTCAAACATGCTATCCGCGTAGTTGTAAGCACAAGTCG
>NW_013673937.1:20449-23627 GCF_000517525.1 Limulus polyphemus
ATTTACTTTCACACTCTTACTTCTTATGGATTATGGAAGCCACCTTTATTAAAACACATAAACCCGTCCTTTGCCGACAAAACGAATTCTTATACAATCTACACATCCTTCAGTAGGTCTGTGACATTTCCTGATTGGCTAAAGAACATGCCAATCAGTGATTGTCTTACTCTCTTCATAAGCTGTACTATTTTCTACTGATCATTTTCCAGACGGTTCTGCTATGATCAGTGTCTGGCGAAAAGCTTCAGCAGATTTTTCTTTTGCAACATCTCAACCAACAATTGGTCCAGTTATCAACGATATTTTCAAGTTTTGAACAACTCGACTTTCAAGATCTAACTATCTACATGAGCCGATGTTTCCATTTATGAACATTATATCTTAAGATCTGTGCAAGAACTCAGCTAACAGATGTTTCCGTATATCAAAGCTATTTACATTATCATTTATTTTTTCCTCTATTTCTGTGTTGGATTTTTCATCACTTAACATAAGTTCATTTTAGCTTTGGCTATCTGCAGATCGCCTAGCTCTTTTTCTTTTTTCAGTTACTATAATTAATTGTATTTTCACACGAAATTAGGTTATCTAATAACAGGCTAGTACCTAGGTTCTTAACTTAAATGTCACCTGCATTAATGATTAAGCTCACCTGTGGAGGAAGAGGTTGATGGCTTATTTTTATTATTTGAAGATCCGAAAACGTAGTCTTCTTCTTCTTAGAAGTTGTGGTACGCCCACTGTTGAAGTTTCTGTTCTGTTTTACTTGTAGCTTGTTTTTCCCGTATAAAACTGGTGAGAGATTCAACGTCTATATCACCGCTTGTTGACTGGGGTATTATGCCGGCCTCGACCGGTATGGGTTACACTGTTGGTCTGCTAACCCTTCTTTTCAGTTGTTTGTTAAATCTCTGAATGTAAGTTAGGTCCGAGTTAGGTCTTAAAACTCTTCCGAGTAGAACAATCATTTATTGTTGAGAAAGCAGGTACAGAATACATCTTTCGTTCTTGAAGTTCAGCGCGGGAATAAGCAGATATTACAAAGAATAGTAACCGTTATATTAAATTGGTGGCTTTTACTTCACGTGCGCCGATTGTACGAACCATCCGAGTTGCTAAATGATTGGCCAGGCTCGCAAGGGTTCTGCCAATTTCAGTTTACTATTCACCAGTGACCAATCATGAAAAACTCACAGTAGGAAAGACCGCAAGACATGGAAGAATAATGAAAATAAAGTGTTCAAAATTGGTAAAACACACGTCTATGACAAAAACTATATATCTATTTGCAACGTATCGGGACAAACTCCTTCGTCAGGCAGTTTAAACTGTGTTACATAGAAAAAGTCTAAGACAAAATCGTTGATAGGTTAGAATATAAAGATATTCTAAGTTACGTACGTACTGCGTGGAGCACGTTAACAAAAATATTGTTAAAAGAAATATTGTTGACGCGGTTCTATAAACAATTTTTAAAATGGAAAACAAGTATTAAAGTGATAGAAATTGGATTTTAGAAATTAAAAGGACACAGAAAAGTAATAAACATAAATTCGAAAAAAGATAAAATATAATTCAATAATAATAATCAGGGAAATATGTGTAGACGTAATTTAATATTGTAAGAATAAAAGTCAACTTTTGTACTCATCCAATTTCTCGACTGTTATTATTACATCCACAGCACGTTAAATCAGGTCAATACTCTCCAACTGCCTTAAAAGTTATTGTATTACATGGTTATTAATCCAATCAATTCACTTGAGATAATTTGATATGGCTATTAAACTGTGGAGTCACTGGCCATTTTATACTTGACTGTAAAATGCAGACAGTCATGCTGACGTGCATGTCGGCGTTTCAAGGGACGTCACGCATCTGATAACATTGCAGCTCAATATGATGAGACATTAGATCTCAACAACAAGGTGTTATATATGAAATATGATTAACGCATCCAACACTATCAAGGCTTTCTGCTTACCTGGGTTTAAACCACTAACACTACCTAGTGTGAAGATGGTGATAATGACTCAGAAGATGAACTTTTAGATGAATTTAAATCAGCACACAGTTTATCCGAATTTCTTTCTGAACATGACCCCTGTATTTCCTACTCACTACAGCTTGTGGTCAGAGATGGCATGAAAGAAACTGGACTACTGTTGAAAGTAGTTTTCCAAGTATCAGTCATCGTGTCCTACATTCGGTAATCAGGTAATCAACGTAAGCAACTGACCTACTTGAGGGAGAGGCCAGAGTTCAGTCAGTAACACCAGGAGAAGTTGGATAATCTAGATACTGCTACATCGAAACGAGAGTCCGTGCTAAAGGGGAGAGCCTCCAAGAGCTGCCACAGAACTTGGAAAGCATGGCACATAAGGCCTACCCAACTGCACCACCCGATCTCCTCAAATTGTTGATGAGGGATCAGTTTGCAGATGTCTTGGACAGTCCACAACTGAAGATACAAGTAAAGCAAGCACACCCCTCTACTATGCAGCATGCAATGGCCAAAGCTCTTGAATTGTAATCCTATGTTAAGTCCAGCACAGAGGTACCAAGGTTGGTACAGTCATCAGGATTCAAGGGCAGCTTTCAGAGAAGATTGAGGGACTTTGCTGGCACTGTAATAAACCTGGACACAAGAGAGCTCAATGGCGGCAACTCCAACACAGAGAAGATGCCACGGCAGGAAAGGCTGCCGCCCAGAAAAGTTGTTGGAACTGTGGAAAGCAAGGACATATGAGGAGCCAGTGTGTGAAGAATACTAGCAATAAATCAGCTTTGAGAAACCAGTAGTGGTTGGTGCTGAGGGACACCCACCAAACCCCATTGTGTAAGTCCAAACAGCTAAGTGTAAAATGGCAAGCACACATAGTGTCTACATGACAGGAAAGCTGGATGGCCAAAAGTGCAACTTTGTCACAGATTCCGTGTCTCAGCAAACCCTTGTGAGTATCAAGGTGCTGGATCACAAAGGAATACCAGAAGCTCTGTGGTGTGACAGTATATTATGCAAGATTGTGGGGACCAGAGTGGGTAACTATTGAGCACATGGACATGAAGGACAGACAGAAAGTATACTTGGCTGACATTGAAGACCAATGCATATTAGGGCTGGACTACCTACTACCGAGGAGGTGTGTAGTTAACTTCAATAAAATGACGATTA
>NW_013673937.1:24627-27142 GCF_000517525.1 Limulus polyphemus
TAAGACTGCATTTAGTTATGGCCAAGGTCTCTGGCAATACTGTGTGATGCCACTCGGCACTTAGCAATGCTCCAGCAAACATTTGAGAGGCTGATGGAAAGAGTACTGGAAGGCTTACAATGGAGGATAGCCCCAGTGTACCTGGATGATGTCATTGTATTTGCAACAACGTTTGATGAGGAAATGTCCCGGCTGGAGGAAGTATTTAAGCATTTGAAAGCAGCAAACCTCAAACTACATTCCAAGAAATGCCACTTGTTCCAGAAAGAGGTGCTTTGCTTAGGTCACATTGTAAGTGAGCATGGTGTGCAAACTGATCCTGACAAGGTGAAAGCAGTGCATGATTAGCCAACACCAGACATTGTGGGAGAGTTAAGAAGTTTCTTGGGACTCTGTACCTATTACCAGAAGTTTGTGAAGGACTTTGCAACTATAGCTGCTCCACTAAATGATTTGACTAAAACAGGCCAGAAGTTTGAATGGACAGTTTCTAGCCAGCATGCTTTCAAGACATTGTAAGAAAAATTGGCCTCAGCTCCACTTTTAAAGCTTCCAGATCCCTGGATTGTGATGATAGTAGTGTCGGAAGTGGAGGAGTGGTGTCTCAGAAAGTGGGCGAAAAAGAACATGTGGTGGCCTACTTCAGTAGGGTTTTGGGTAGACCAGAGAGGAACTACTGTATAACATGGAGGGAACTCCTTGCTATAGTAAAGAGTCTGACATATTTTCATCCTTACTTCTATGGTTCTAAGTTTACCACCAGGACAGACCATGCTGCATTACACTGGTTAAGATCATTAAAGAACCCAGAGAGACAACTTGGATCTGAAAAATAGACCAGTATAATTATGATATTGAATATAGAGAAGGAAAATCTCATGGAAATGCCAATGGACTGAGCTGAAGACCCTGCAAAAATGACTTCAGATGTTGCTGCAAAAGAGAGGTTGAACTAACCAGGTGCCATAAAGCTGAAGTCAAAGTGACTGAAGCAGTTGATGATGGTGAAGTGGAACCAGGTATAGATATTAAAGCAGAGCAGGAGAAAGATCAAGATTTGAAGCCAATAATTGATTTTCTAACAGCAAGTGTTTTGTGCCTTGCTTGGGAGAAGGTGTCTAGTCTAAGCCCTGTGACAAAGAACTATTGGAAAACTGCAGATGGGAAAGTGACGACTTGGCAAACAGTTATACCGAGAAAGTTATGGGAAGTTGTGATGTGTCAATCCCATGGTAATTTAACAGAAGGACATCTCGGAGTTAAGAAGAAATTGAGTCATCTACGATAGAGATTTTACTGGATAGGTATGAGGCAAGATGTGGAATAATGGTGCAGGACCTGCAGTACATGTTGTCCTAAAAGGGGACCCAAGTATAAGGGACGTACTCCAATGAAGTTATATCAAGTTGGCGCACCAATGGAAAGAGTAAACGTTGACATTGCTGGTCCTTTGCCCCAAAATCGAGCTGGAAACAGGTACATTTGTGTGGTGATGGATTATTTCACCAAATGGCCTGAGGCATATGCAATAACAAATCAGGAAGTTACAACTGTAGCTTCGACTATTAGTGATTTCTTATTCAGATTTGGTATGCCATACGAACTGCATTCAGATCAAGGCCGTAACAGTGAATCAGCTGTGTTCTATGAATGCTGCAAGTTGTTTGGCATACGAAAGACCAGAGCAATGCCACTTCACCCACAGTCTGATGGGATGGTAGAAAAGTACGATTGGACACTGGGATAAGAATTGGCAACGTTTTGTAATAGCTGCCAAGATGCCTGGGATGTCTTACTTCCTCTACTGTTTATGGCCTATAGAACAGCAGAGCATGAAGCCACTGGACACACTCCATCAAAGCTGATGTTTGGTCGGGAACTTCGGTTGCCAGTGGATCTGATAACAGGACGTCCACCTTACGAAGAGTTGCCTGAAAATCTGTCAGAGTTCGTGAAAGTGTTATCAGAAAGGATGGATGATATTCACCATCAAGTGTGTTCAAACTTGAAAACGTCTCCATGAAGCTATGTTATGATAAGATATCTACTGAAGTCAGCTTTGTACCAGGAGACAATGTGTTGTTGTATAATCCCAGAAAGACCAAAGGGAAGTCTCTAAGTTGTCTTCTTCATGGGAAGGCCCACATGACAATAGTAGATCGTCTCTCAGACGTGACTTTCCAAATAAAATGTGGTCGGCGCAGTAAGCCAAAGGTGGTGCATGCTAACAGGCTTTGGCATTATCACGGTCCAGGACATTTCAGCTGGGATGAAGTGAGCAACAGAACAAAAGACCCTGTTGAAGACGTGTCACCTGAAAAAGTCACTGTCGAAGAAGAAATTGTCCCCGGTTTTGTGAAGGGAAACAGTGTAGCTCTTGATTAAATTACTACCACTGATGTGACTGTTACCGATAATAAGACATTTCCTGATGGAGCAGATGAACCCCACGTGAAGCAGTAGCCAACGAGATGGAGCCCAGTATGGAAGAAGATACATCCTGTATAATTAGGAG
>NW_013673937.1:28005-33386 GCF_000517525.1 Limulus polyphemus
AAAAAAAAAAAAAAAAAACGTTTGAAATGCATTTAGAAGGTTTTAGAGATTACAGAAAGGAAATTTGAGACTTTTGAGATGACAAAAAGTATTTTTAATTTTAACATGAAAATTACTTTGTACACGGAGTATTCAAAATAAATACTCAATATATTTATGGACAAATCTTTATTTTATTTCATTAAAAATACTTCACTAAGAAATATGATTGTTTTTTATATGTTAAAGTCTTGTAGTATTAACTGAAAGACTGCCAAATTTCCTGAAGATATACCCAATGTATTGAGAGTTATAAGTATTAAACTTATATTAACTTTAAACGAGTACAAAAGGTCACGTGACTCGGTTAAATTGACTGACCCCGTGTTGAGGGAGTAAGGAAGAAATAAGTTGGTTTTATCGTTATGTGGACTGCAATTCATATTATTTTCACCAAATAATTGGAAAGAAACTGCCCAATGATAGAACATGTTACAACAATATTTCATTTACGAGAAAAAATTATAAGTGTAGATTTGATTTATGATTTCAGTACAATGTTTGAACACCAAAACGTAATCCACTAAATACTTTTGCAAAAATTAACTTTCTAGCATGTTATGCAATAGTCAGTTCTGTACAAACCTTTCTTATTATTTCTTTTTAAATATTTTGCTAGTAATCTTAATGAACGTAGACAGTAAACGTAACTCATATTACCATATATAGTGGCTGAAGATGGAACACCTAACTACAAAATTAGTCAAAAATATGCTTATTAAACTAGATAAATATATTTTAAACTCATTAAAAATAATAAGATTCATGGAACACTAATTATATAAATGTTTTGTTTCAAAATTATGGAGTATCTTTAATAATTTTCTAAATTTTCACATTATTGTTCAGTTTACAATTGATTCATCTAGGACTAAAGTTCAACAGAAGGTGTTATCTTTTCCTTTGTCTATGATGTTGGGATGAGTAGGTTTCGAATTTATATTGTCATTGTGATGTCACATGAAGAAAATTTTAGGCCCAAAAGTGGTGTCAAACTAAAGTTTTCCTACATTTTGTTATCATTCTACCTAATGTTTTATTATTTCTTAAACTAAGTCAGTTATAAGCCTTCTTCACCAGTCTTTCAAACTTATCTTACCTAAAGTTGGCTTTTACTCCACTTTGTTCTTCTATTGCCCTTAAGTTTGAGGATAGCTTGTATATACAGTAAAAGCTTTATTATCCAGCATCTGCGGGATGAGGGTAGTGCTGGATAGGTGAAAATTCCAATTAGGAAAGCGTTTCCCTTACTATATTTTACAGCAGAAATGTAGACGACAATAAATGTTTAATCAACAACCTTGAACTGTATAAATACATTTATAAGTAAGTAGTTACGGAGAGGATTTCGACACGTGGATGTGACATAACTATTACATAATAAATACACACCTGAGTGATATGCAACTGTTAAGAAGTATGCCAACATATGATGGTTACATAACTATTACATAATGTCCAGACACATGAGAGTTGCGTAATTGTTATACAATAGTCACCTGGGAGGTCTCTATTTCACTGTACAGTTCCTTGTATGTTTTTGGTTTCGTGAGACATGAAATGTTACTTTTTCCAATCACCATACAGCTTCAACTGCATATTATCACTAATATATTACAAATGTTACTGTAAAAATAATAAAAGTGTACTTATTGTTCCTATTTACAAAAGTAAAAATGTAACAAGTCTTTAGCATATTGTAAAGATACTTTTGACATAGACAAACTGTAACTTGAATTACCTCAATGCATAGCGATATATACAAGTGTACTCTGCACCAAATTAGATTACTACTTTATATAACTATACTTGTGAATGCATTATGAACCAAAATAACACCTTACTTCATAGTATAACAATATATATAAAAATGCATTTTACACTAGATCAGGTTATACCAGTATGTAATTATACATTTAAAATTGGGAATTTCAAAACCTGCAAATAAGGATCGTAAAAAGGGTAAGCAAACAAGGCTGGAGATTCTGTAGACATTATTTGTTCAAACTACAAACTATTTTGGCTCCATGCTCTTACCAATAATTACATTTGATAGAATCAAAATAGGGATTTGTAATTTGAGTAAATAACATGTACAGTATATACAGCCTAGTTTCCTTACTTTCTTTACAATCCCTATTTGCAGGTTTTAAAATGTATCTTGTTTGCTGTTTTTCTATACTCAACTATAACTATGGGGAAAGGATTACTTGATATGGTGGCTAACTTCATACATTGTAACGATAATAAACATAGCTAGTAGCTAGCTGATACAGTTCAAGATCATATATTGTAGCTATTGACTATTTGATTGCATTAGTTCGAGATGTAAAATGTTAATTTGCAGCTGGAAATTGTCATACAGATTTGTTTTAGTATCTACTGAGAATATATAGTTTCTGTGTAACTAAATTATCTATACAAAAAGCATAGCAATGGACAAATATATACGTAGACTAAAACACAATCCACACTAATCGCGTATAAAATTTTACCAGGAGAAAAGCAACCTTTTCAAATAAACATATACATCTAAAACATCGCTTTAAATAAACCTTCGTGTCTTTTAAGGTAATTGTTATACTAATGTAAGTAATACAATTTAATATTATGTGTACTGATTTTTAATCCTTCATACATAATATAGGGGTTAGCTCCCTAAAGATACCGATTGTATCGTGTACAAAGCATTGAGTATCTACATGTTACAGTCATTCAATTCTCATATATATTATTGGCTGGACATTTCTGTTTCACCCTGAACTTAAGTTTTCTAAAGGAATGTCAAATATCTGTCAGAAAGCGAACTTCAAAAGGTAACGAAAACATCGTTTACACTAGAGTTATGATATTTTTTAGCTTAAGTAAATATATAAGAAACAAATCTATTTTCAATAGCCTTACGACTTTAGTACTGCATTTCATTTATTGTGTTTTTCAAAGACAGATAGTGTTCCATAAGATTGCATACAGATTTCAACTAATGTATATAATTTTTATTTATATACTACATATGTTTTACAAAAGCTGATACTGTTTCTACAGGTGGATGGGGTTGTTATTACAAGGTCTATAGGCAGATGGTCTTACTAGGTATATTGTGCATGTTTTACAAAAGCAGATAGTGTTACTAAGGTTCTATATGCCTATGGTATTACTAGATAGATTGTGTTCTAAGGTTCTGTATATACATAGTGTTACTGAAGGGCAAATTGTTTATCAATATGAGATTATATCATCATTGTGTAGATTTAAGTATATGTCCTAAAAGTTACAAATAAAACTATGATTTTAAAGACAATCTTACTGTTTTACTAGTTTGGCTTTATGCTATTGTTCTATCCATATAATTCTGATTCTTATTGTTCTTGAGAAAATATTTCATTTTACACGTGTTACTTTATAGTTTTCACTTATGTTTTACAAAGGGATGGTGTTACTAATGTCAGATGTTGTTACTAGGTGGACATTGTTACTAAGGTTTTATATAGACATTGTATTACTAAGAGGAAAATTATTTTTAGGATGTCATCAATGTGTAGATTTAACTATATGTCTCTAGTAAAACCAGTATTTTCATGAGACAAATATTATACCATTCTATCCACACATTATCTACCATTTGAACTATTACCCAAATATAAAACACTTGACTAATTCATTAGTTTACGCTTTTATATTTAATCATACTTTTTTGCATTTCCTGACGTTTTTCATTTGTATAACTGGCATTTATTCATCCTAAAAAGGACACTTATTTTCATGTTTCCCTTTATAAGTTGATTACTAAAGTTTAAAGGATTACTATTGTAGAAAATATTAAATTCTTAATTTTGAACATTAAGCAAATGAATTACTGTTAAACCAATTACCTTACCAGTATAGAAAGTATTTAAAATAGCATCACTTAATATTTTCAGAAAACACTCACTTCAAGTACAAAACATATATAATTAAAATTAATAAAACTTCGAGGTTTTAGAGTACAAATATAACTGAACTTTCTTCTGTAATAAATATGGAGACATATTCTTTTCTATGTGGTTTTTCGCTAGCTTGCTTCATTAAAAAGATGTGCACGAGCATGCGTGCACGCACGTGAATAAGTAATAGTACCCAGGTGCACACCGCACATGAGAGTGTCTGTCTGTCTCTATGTGATTTTCATTTGTAATATAAGGAACCACTTCTTTTCTATGTGGTTTTTCACTAGCTTGTCTCGTTATAAAGATGCGCATGCGCTCACGCAGATGGATAAGATAAGTAATACCTAGGTGCACACCCTCATGGTCCACATAGTATGGCTGGGAAGTTATAGGTTTCTATGTTCTTTCCTCTTGGAGTTATGGCGGTCACACACAGACCTACAGACATGCCCTTTTATATTACTAGTTCGGGACAATATGTACGAGACATGACACGTTCAAATGTATATATTTATAAATCAATCAGAAATTATATTTCTGTATGTTTTAAAAGCAGTTTATGTACACTTATAACAAACTTATTTGGTAATCAATAACACGAATGAATTTAGTTTTTAATGATAGAATGCAGTTCTTGTATTTCCATGGTACTTTACAATAAAAAATGTTTATATCCTCTATTGAGTAAGATTAAACTGTGCTTGACATTGGTCAAAGTTCAGACAATGTGAGTCAGAAAATATAGCTTAGAATATTTTTCAAAATGAAAGATACTTTGATTATGATCGATTCATTTGTACTTTTAATACTTATGATATCTATTTAGACTTAAAAACTACATCAACTTTACTGACGTGTAATGTATGAGACTTACGGTTTCGTTACACAACGAATTACGTACTATAATGATATTTGTTTCTGGGTGTAAGGCGGGATTAAGGGTTTACGAGGCCTGGAGCTGAAGACTTCCTGTAGGCCAACTCACACTTGTTCATAATACAAGTAAATAAAGTGGCCATTCAGGCTTTAGATCTACCAAATTATCATCAAATTAATATTTCAGGAAATAGCAATAATTATTAACGACAAAGTTTGTTTGTAGTTAAGCACAAAGCTACACAATAGGCTCTCTGTGCTCTGTCCACCTCGAGTATCGAAATCCGATTCCTAGTGTTGTAAGTCCGCAGACATACCGCTGTACCACTGGGAGCTATTAACGAAAAGTAACATGATAAGTTTTTACAGAAAATAAATTAGAAATCAATTTCAAGTTTTCATCACAATCCGGCGCGAATATAAAACTTTTTGAAGGGCGGAGCTCAGCCTGTAAAAGGGAAACTCATATAAGATGATAATATTGTTACGTCTCCGTTTGTTAATTGATTTTCCGTAACTTCGTTCCGACGAAACTTAAGC